>NC_088861.1:22695211-22996711 GCF_963853765.1 Magallana gigas
AAATCGAAACGAAACGAAACGGAATTTAAACAAAACTAATATCAATTTTGACTACATAAAAGTGAAAATAAATTCATTGAAATAAATTTTTGAACCATAAAATATAACAACCTGTTTTTTTCAGATTACCGCTGTAAATTTTTAAGCCGATTATTCGAAATTTGCAAAAATTATATAATTATGTAAATAAGCGATGTACATTCCTATACCTTTTAATGTTTCTAATTTGTTTCATTTAATGATATTCAGACGTTTAGAGAGAGAGAGAGAGAGAGAGAGAGAGAGAGATGCCTAAAAACTTATCAGCGACATCACATAGCAAAGTATATACGCAAGTTTTGGAAGAGAGATAGAGATATGATGATGATACTGAAGGGGACATTCTAACAAATTTGACAATTTTCTTTCTATCGATTTGAAATATTGTAAAAATGAAACGTTCGAATACAATGTGATTTATAGCAAACTGGTTGGTTACCAGTTTCTAACATATAATAAGAAAGTATAGCATGAATTTGGACGTCGTAATTTGACAAAATTAAAGTGCAATATAAAGAGGTTTTTTACCTGTTTTTTACCTTAAATCAAACATGATCGCCTCTCTCCCCCCCCCCCTTTCACACGCACGCTCAATGTATTTGAATCATTTTTACAATATTTCATATCGATATAAAAAAAATCGTGTAGTTGGAATGTCTCCGTAAATACTGTAAACGCACTATATTTAGGGTGTACAATATTTGGCGGAATATAATTTTTCAACAAGTTAGCATGGATTTGATTTAGCGCATTTCTGAATTTACCTTTTTATCTACTTATATATTTTACATTTGGCAATGTACTTGATTTTGCTGACGCCGTTTTCCGCCAAAAACGCAAAATAGAATACATAGCCAAAGGGGTAAAGACAGTTTTATAATACGTTTACAGTATAATCATCTTTATATTGCAAGTTAATTTTGTCAAATTACGACGTCCAAATTCATGCTATACATATTACAACAATTGTTATTATATGTTAAAAAACTGGTAACCAACCAGTATGCTCTAAATCACATTGTATTCGATCGTTTCGTTTTTACAATATTTCAAATCGACAGAAAGAAAATTAATGTTAGAATGTCCCCTTTAGTATCATCCTCATATCTCTAACTCTCTCTTTCGTTCTTTCTCTCTCTCCCAAACTTGCGAATACTTTGCTATGTGATGTCGCGGATAGGTTTTAAGGCATCTCTCTCCCTCTCTCTTTCTCTCTCTCTCTTTCTCTCTCTCTCTCTCAAAACGTCTGAATATCATTTTTATCATTTAATGAAACAAATTAGAAACATTAAAAGGTATAGGAATGTACATCACTTACTTACATAATTATATAATTTTTGCAAATTTCGGATAATCGGCTTAAAAATTTACAGCGCCAATCTGAAACATACAGGTAGTTATATTTTATGGTTCAAAAATTTATTTCAATGAATTTATTTTCACTTTTATGTAGTCAAAATTGATATTAGTTTTGTTTAAATTCCGTTTCGTTTCGTTTCGATTTTTGGTTTCGTTTCGTTTGATTTCGTTTCGTTTCGATTGGTTTCGTTTCGTTTCGTTTCGATTTCGTTTCGCACTTAACAGGCGCCCCTCCGTAATGGTGCAAGTGCGGGAGTGATTCACTCTCGCAACAATTTCGTCTTAAATCGTATATAAATGACAATAACATTTTCATTTTTTTCCTGAACTCAAACATTGTAGATGTCTATGGCATAAATTAATCCAAAAATATCAAGTAAAGTCCATATATCGGTTATTTTTCGTGTATGCCAACAACACAAGTTGAATATGTCCGCCATGTTTACTGACCTTGACCGGTCTTATTTTTGGACAGCCAATGAGAATTCAGGAGCGGACCTTGAACTGAAGATAGGAATTCCCCTATTATAAACATAATTAACGCGGTAAATATGAATTTTCCATTATATACCATTTCCTTAAATGATATTTTGGTGATAGAACGAGGTAAGATCGATTATCTACACTGACATTCACGTTATCAAGCCCATCAAAACTCCAAGCGTAAATCCCATAAAATCAAGCGAGAACTGTCATGGCTGCTGAAAAAGACGACTGGTAAACATGCTGTATGTTTTATCTGGTTTTGGTTATATATGGTTAGTTTGTTCAACCTGAATTAAAGAATCATTTTATCTTAAGGAGGTCAAATATAAAATCGATCTTTTCAGACCGAAGTCAGTCGCATTAAAAAATTTATTTTGCACCATTACGGAGATCCTATGGAATTGTAGCCCTCTCCGGTAAACATCAGATATAAAAAATCGGAGAGGGCTACATTATTGCAGCTAGGTATACCAGCGCAGTCAATATTTTCAGCAACATGAAAATTTGGCTCTGTTAATGACAGCTGATAACTTAAAACACTACCAACTGGAACAGTTGTTCCTAGTCTGGTCTTAACTCCATCTGTGTCATTGCAATTAAAAACAGAAAAAATGCCAAGTTCCTCCCTAAAGTCTTTAAATCTGTTGCTAAATCTGAACCATTAGGATATTCTATGTCAGTTCTTGTTGATTGATACAGTGTAGGTTTTATTCCTGTAGACTGAGAGCCATATTTTGGTGTCACGACACGGCACTCCAATATTGGCTCTGAAGAAATTCAACCCGTCCGACATTTAGACCATTCTGCAGGCTTTTGGGTGCATGTCTTATTTAAGGGAAATTCAGTCAGCTTAATTTTTTTGGCATGATCAGTTGTGTAAAGCAAAGCAAATATGTGATTGCAATTGCCTGTTATACCAGCAACACAGGAGAACTTCCTTGACTCAACAGAGCCAGAATTTGAATTTAGTTTGACTGAGAGAGAATGAGGCTGTTCATTTTTCCTCTGTGAACGGTAACATTTACATTTGATGTGTACAGAGTTGACAGTTTGTTTTCTTTCATACAAGTGACATCATGTATGTAACCATCCCAAAAAAATGTATAGCCCTTTTCAATGGGGTTTTTAACATATTGTGTATTTTTTCCTGATGATTTAGCATGTTCAGATATCATAATATGGGAGAAAGTTTCCGGTTATATGACCGTACTTCTACTCCAGGCTTGCTTAGTACATGTAAGAGAACTTTTTGTTTTTTCATCTTCCTTATGAATTTTATTTTTTGCTGCATTTTGTTTGTTTGTTTTACAGTGAGAACATTTTATTTGTTTCTGCAGTTAGTGACAATGCCCGGGATCTGGGTCCGTTACTGTGAATGTTGTACACGCCGATAAATGCCTGACCCGATTACACAACTGCGCTTTTGTGTCCGACTTTTTAAATGAGAATCCTCGGCATTTCATCCACCATTCTAGTTCTGATTTTTTTTTTACACTTTTCTGGTTCTTTTAAAAGAATAGACCCAGGGATGTCATCTAAAGTTAATACGAAACATTCTGAGCAGATGGTGTTGCTTGTAAGATTCGCCAATACTTGCGACTCGCTCATCATGACATCGACGATTTTTTTTTTTTGACTAACGTTTTATACGTTGTATACCTGTTTATAAAAAGACATCTTTTAACAACATTTGCTTTAAAGATACTTAAACCATCGGTACTGTTAATTTTAAATTAATTCAATGGTTCATTTGTGATTAAACATTTTTTAAAATAATCTACGGCAATATAACAGCTGTAAATAATATAGAGCAGAAAACTACTGTTTACATCAGCGAAGTGAAAGTAGACTCGTAATCGATTATAAATTATATAATATTGATTTAATGAGCGTATTTATCGATTACATTAGTCAATTACAAGGAGAATGTTAACAGTTTCGATTTTTTATTATTTTTTTTCTTACAACAAAACGTTGCAAAACATATTACTCACGCAAATTTATGTCGTGTATAATATTCTTTCATACATGTACGTAATTACGTTTATCCTCGTTTGACGTCATCGCTCAGTAAGGTAGATAACTTTTCCGCTAGAGGGCACGATTTATTTAAAGCGTGTTATACTCCATTTCAACTCGTTGGATAAAGCAAACATAAAACCACACAATTATAGATGTTCTATTTATCCCATACGATTTGGTTGATATAATAAACTTTAAATGACCCGAATTGATTTTTTTTTTCAAATATTAAAACGATGATTTCGGAGATAAATCTAACTGTTTTAATGTTAAATTTCACTGAAATAAACGTTGACATTTTTTAATTAATTAATATAATTTTTGCAAGTCGGCAAGCCCCTCGCGAATATATACACCATTTCAACTCGTTGGATAAATCAAATATAAAATCACATAATATATATATCCTCTATATATCAATTACTAATATATTATCCCCATATACATAAATAGTACTCTTATTTTACATCACTATTATAATATATACTTGTGTGCATATATTGTCATGTGGTTGCATTTATATAAACAAAAAATGCTTTCTTTGATGATTCGTGCGGGTTATGGAGGTAGCGATCATCGAAGAAAAAAATTATATAACCTGCTACCTTCATATCCCGAATGAATCACCAAATAAAGCATTTTATTGTTTAAATATTTTTTTTTCATATTTTCATCTATTTACGCTTTTAAAAATACAGTTTTAAATACTAAAGAAAAAATGTATTTTGCACATTAAAAATATTATTCTTTCATTTCATTTTCGTTACCGAGTTCGACAGATTTTCAATGTCATTTTCTTTTCTGTTTATAATCTAAAAATACGGTATAAACATGGCAACAAGTATAAAAGTATGAATATTAATCCAATAAAGTGCCATCGTTTATTGTAAACCAATTAATACTAATTAGTTCACGTTTCTGGTAATATCAATCTTGTCACTTGGCATGTTGTGTTAAATGAGCGGTATTCTCATAATTGTCTCCTCTGATACTCAGGGCCCTCTAGCAGATTCACAGATAATTATCTAATTATATATTATAACTAATGACAATTATCAACAATTACATCTTTATCTCTGGGTCTATATATACAGTTACCAGTTTTGATCCTTTATTCAGTTCAATACAGTCTTGCACGTACATGATTCCATCTTTAAAAACTTGAAATCTCTCAGTATGCTGGAGACTGAACTTAACAAAACGGAGTCAAGTCTGTGTCGGGCTTACCAACAGATAGAAAACTTGGACCGGAAACTAGCGGAATTAACCATAAGATACCACCAAAGTATAATGGAAGGCAGCCGGATGTTCCGGTACAAATTGCGTCTGCGCATTGTGACTTTGGAAGGAATACTGAACGCCTATTGTGAATACGCGCTGTGGAAGAACGTCCAATCTAAGATTCCAGCTGTACCAAGAAGACCCAGACGTTCCGATTGGTGACGGAAATACGGATTTTTACAGCGATGTCGATGAAAATGATGAAGAAAGTGATGACGACGAGATGGAAACGGTTTGATCATTGAGTTTACCGTTGTTATTATTGGCTCATGTACGTATATATGTATGTACATTTAACCAAGTGCTTGTATGTAAATTTATCCTCCTCTTTTTAATAATTGCTAATCACTAAGATTACTTTATCCAAACAAGACTTTAATGATAAAGAAGTAAATTTTAATATGTATTAGCAATCATGTATAATTATATTATTATGAACGTATTTAATTTAATGAACAAAACGGGAAAATGGTTGTAAATATTTCCCTGGTTTGGTTTTATTTCCCAATAAACCTTGTGTGGATCAATCTCGTCAGTCTTCACCAACAACGATGAAAAGGATGTATTGGAGATAAACCAACGAAGAGATGGATGCATAGCTATACGTTAAAATTCTTGCAGCAGCTTTCTCTGATCCTTTAGCTTGACCAGATTGAGCCTTGGATGTCTTCCATATTGATGAACACAAGATATATACATGTACGGTGTGTAAACTCTCTGTATTCTTGATATAAAAAAGGTTTCGAGATAATGCATTTAATTAATTAAGGTGGAATAACACACCTGGAAAAGTCACTCAAATTAACAGGAAATTTTTGATAAAATTTATGAAAGATGCAATGATAAATAAAATGTACAAATGTCAAATAAGCGAAAAATTTGCAGTTTGGGGATAAAAAATTAATATCTAAAATAATTATTTCAGTAAGTAAGAACAAAAGCCCCTGTCCATGTCCGACACTTTATCCACTCGGCTATGGAGTAAGTTACATGTTTCAGTTCATAAAATTCTTTTAATAAAACGAAATGTCGTTTCGATCAGCGGTCAGCCATTTTGTGATGATGTGTTATTCCACCTTAACCCCACCCTCAATAAAAAAAAAAACAATCCCGGAAGAAAAACCAACGACTTGTTCAGCTGTAACTTAATTTGTTTGAAATAGCATGCACATATCATGCAGTGTTTCGCAGCTATCTGTTGAAACCATTGCGAAGCAACAGTACACCCAATGTGAGTTGTGTCCCGTGGTATAGAGAATATAAAATTTTGTTAATGAAATAATAAATTGGTAATATTTTGATTTGGAAATTTATACTGGAAAGGTATGCGAGAGTTCGGTTGATCATAAAGACATACAAAATATACAATAGATGTTCATGTGTTCGGTTATCCTCTTGAGACAATTCCACTAACATTATAATTTTTCTAGTTAATGAGTCCAAAATGATTAATGTAAGCATAAAGTAAGATGCTGAAAAAGTAAAAAGGAAAAGATATTGTCTTTATACACTGTACCTGTGGAACTGCAATTAATTAAGTTAATTCTTTGCATGAGACCTTTAAGATACAAAATTTATGAAAAATATTGTTAATATTTTTTTTTCATCAGCGATGCCGTTGTGTCACAAGTTCTGGATGAATTAGGACTGCAACTAACAGATCAATTATCAGGTATGTATTTTGAAAATATATAGATCCCTAAACTTACTTGGCTCATTTGTCCATAATGAAGAATTGACATTGTTTGGTCATTTAGGGGGGGGGGGGGGTTATTTAATTCTTAAATGCATGCCAAAAGAAAGACATTTTAAAAAAAAGCCTTTAAAAATAGTGAAAAACCTGTGAGAATAATTCTTCAATGGTTCTTTTATTTCCCTTGAAAAATACATGTATTTAGCACCCTGTATTTAGTTAAATCATGGTAAAAAAATCATTTGCAATTTGTTGGCTGTATTAATTGTACATACAGGTATCCAAGTCTATAATTTTGTAGTCAACTAAAAATGGAAAACAAAATCTGAAAATATACTTTAATATGTGATTTAAAGAGAGATATCCATTAATACATGTAACACTTTCATATGCATTGAAAAAAGTCTTACTAATAAACATCCATCTACCGGGTACTGATAGTTTAAATGTTTATGCAAATGATAGATATTTTAGAATTCTTATGTACATGTACTAGTTAAAATTCAACTAGCAAATAAAAGACTGTATTATATACATTATACATTTAGAAAATATTATTCTCATAAGCATCTATCAGTAGTGAATCTAATCAATTTATCTCTTTGGATTTTCAGATTTTTTGTAAGATTATGCAATTTTTCTTCCAGACATCCCAAATGCAGGAACCAAGACGGCTGACAAGCAACAGCCGCAGGCCGCCGGGGTCAGTGACGCTGACGCCGACCTGGAGGCCCGGCTAGAAAACCTCAGGAGGCAGTGAGGAGGGGGAGGCGTGGCTATAGTTTGATTGACAGACGATTGTGTGCACTGTGTGAATGACTGGATAGTATGAGTGTGTATCAAAAGACCAAGAGATGTAGTAACTTTGAGATGATTTTATTCAGCAAAAAGGAAAAGAAAAGAGAAACACTTTCTAAGTAAAAGCAACTTGACTGGATTGAGTTGCAAAAAACCGGCATGTAACATAGCTGTGATTCTGAGGTCTGTATTTAGGACATGTTATACAATTTACATGTAACCAAACATGTTATTAATATGTACTGTAGTTGCATGTGCATTTGTAAATTCATGTTGACATTTTCTAATTTTCTTTGTGTTTTTGTTAAATATTATTATTGCCATATCAGGTTATGTTATTCATTTTTTTTACATGGAAATTTTAAAATAGGAATAGGAAACTTCGTGTTTGATCAACATGTAGTATACTTTAACATCTTACACCTTTCTATCATACAGTGTAGTATTGATGAATAATATCATGGGTTTTTGATACAGATTTTTTTCCACAATGATAATTATTTGCATATTACGCATAGAGCACTTTGTTGTAAAATCATTTATTAAAAGTTAAGGGCAATATCCCCTTGCAATTTTACTTTTTTTTTGTATCTGCCATATTAAGTTATTCATATTAAAGCTATCAACATTACATCTACTTGAGTAAACCTGCAAATTTTGTGTGACACATGACCTTGCTATTAAAAGTTTACAAAATGTATTTCAGAAAAATTTAACTCAACATATTGATTGTTAAATCGAACTGTTATCTTTTCTGTAAAATATAATCTTTCACATACTGTATATCTAAGTGAATGCAGGTGGGTATTTAATTATTTACATTTATTAAATTTAATTGAGTAGTTTGATTCCACACTAATTGTTTGAAATATTAAACTCATCTTACTTTTAATGTTTAAAATATGTAGTGTTCTGAAGAAAAAAATCCTGTTTTTTGTATTTAAAAAACATTTGAATTTCACGGGCAAAGTGAAACTAGTATCTATATTTTTCATTGCATGATTTGTATCTTTTGGAAAGAAAATTAATGTAAAATATATTAAATTGATATTGAAATTTTTTTGTGTAATTCATTATTTTTCAATTTAAAAGATATCCTTCCTGTGTTAATTGACAAAGTGTCAATAAATTTAAATTGTGTTGACTGACACAGTTACAAGAGATATCTTCTGTGTTAACCTACCTAATATATTCAGAAGATATCCCTCCCATGTTACCTCTCACAATATCGATAGAGTTTGTAAAGTTAACTGACACAATATCAACAGAGTTTCCAGTGTTTATTGACACAGTGTCAAAAGGTTTTGTTTGTGTTAACTAACAAAGTATCGAAGATGCCTCCTGTGTTAATTGTAACTACTGATAAAGATTCGGATGTTAACTGTCACAGTATAAATGAAGCTTCATATCTTAACTGACACAACATCAGAAGATATCTCTTATGTGTTAATTGACACATTATCAGATGATATCTCTTTATGTTATCTGACACAATATTAGAAGATATCTCTTGTGTGTTAACTGACACAACATCAGAAGATATCTCTTATGTGTTAACAGACACAACATCATGAGATATCTCCTATGTGTAAACTGACACAATATCAGAAGATATCTCTTATGTGTTAACTGACACATTATCAGATGATATCTCTTTATGTTATCTGACACAATATTAAAAGATATCTCTTGTGTGTTAACTGACACAACATCAGAAGATATCTCTTTTGTGTTAACTGACACAATATCAGAATATATCTTTTATGTCTTAACTGACACAATATCAGATGATATCTCTTATGTGTTAACTGACATACCATCAGAAGATATCTCTTATGTGTTAACTGACACACCATAAGAAGATATCTTTTATGTCTTAACTGACACATTATCAGATGATATCTCTTATGTGTTATCTGACACACCACCGGAAGATATCTCTTTGGAGTTAACTGACACAATATTAGAAGATATTTCTTATGTGTTAACTGACACATTATCAGAAGATATCTTTTATGTGTTAACTGACACAATATCAGAAGATATCTCTTATGTGTTATCTGACGCCATATCAGAATAAATCTCTTATGTGTTAACTGAAACAATTTAAAAAATATCTCTTATGTGTTAACTGACACAAACACCAGAAGATATATCTTTGGTGTAAACTCACACAATAACAGATATTTGTTATGTGTTAAATGACAAATTATCAGAAGATATCTTTTATGTGTTACCTGACACAATATCAGAAGATATCTCTTATGTGTTAACTTACACATTATCAGAAGATATCTCTTATGTGTTAACTTACACATTATCAGAAGATATCTCTTATGTGTTAACTGACACAATATCAGAAGATATCTTTTATGTGTTAACTGGTACAACATCAGAAGATGTTTTTTATGTGTTAACTGACACAAAACCAGAAGATATATCTTTGGTGTTAACTGGCACAACATCAGAAGATATCTGTTATGTGTTAACTGACAGAATATCTGAAGATATCTGTCATGTGTTCACTGACACACCATCAGAAGATATCTCTTATGTGTTAACTGACACAACACCAGAAGATATATCTTTGGTGTTAACTAGCATAACATCAGAGGATATCTGTTATGTGTTAACTGACAGAATATCTGTAGATGTCTCTTATGTGTTTACTGACACAATATTAGAAGATATTTCTTATGTGTTAACTGACACATTATCAGAAGATATCTTTTATGTGTAAACTGACACAATATCAGAAGATATCTCTTATGTGTTAACTGACACAATATCAGAAGATATCTCTTATGTGTTAACTGACACATTATCAGAAGATATCTCCCCTGGGTTAACTGACACAGTATCAATTAATCCAAATTGTGTTCACTACACAATATCAGAAGATCTCCAATATGTCAAAGGACAAAATATTACTCAGTATTAGATCTTCGTTATATTTGGCATTTACGTCAAAATTTTGTTTATCAAGTATCGATTAACAAAAACTGGGATTCAAAATGTGTAAAATTTAACAAGACAAGAAAGCAATTCTGCACTGCCTTTTTTAGGTATTGCATAATGCATACATATATGTGATGCGATGAACAAGTTTTGACCCAAGTCTTAGATTGCTCATGATCTTGGAGCTAGGACGCCACATTCTTTGACGATGAGGTATTTGCGATGCGTTTCCGTAAACCAAAAAACACAAGTGTTTTTTTCACCAATATTTTTTGGGTGCAATGAACAAGGCTAAGAACACTTTAACCGAACCTCGTATGTAGGGCAAGACTATTCATCGCTGGCCATGTCTGCCCGTCCGAATGTTTATATTCCAGGCTCCGGGGTCATGAAAAATCTCAGTCTTAAGTCAAAGTTATAATCGTTCACCAACAAAATTATTAACCATAGATTTTTACTTGAAATGTGTAGGTAGCAACGAGATAGGGAAAACAATCCTAAAACATGTTTTGAATTTTGTTTGTATATTATCATAACACTTATGAAATGCATACAAATTCTGACTTAATTAAGTCTAAGATAGCTTCATGATCCTGTGGTCAGGTCTTTTGCACGCGAAAGAAAGACTCGTTTTTATTACTTTTGAACCTTCAATAAATTTACAAATGACAGATATATTATATTCTCTTATTCCATTTAAAGAGGTACAGCATCTTTTTCCAATATTTCGCCTACTTCTGTGTAAACTTGAACTAAAAATACCTGTTACTAAAGATAGCTTCAGATACCTAGCTGTCGCAATATAGATACTGATTTCATAATGTTGTCTATAACAAATTCGGGAAACTCTGTGTAAAATGTCAGTTGATCTTCTGAACCCTGATAATGCAACGGATTTGAGTGTAAATAGAGTACACGTGTTAATGAAAATATCTGTTTATATTAGGTGTGCTCATACTCGGACTGAATTAATAAAACAATAAAAAAGATGGGGAATAAGATGGCGCAAATGCCCATTCGGTTTAGTAGTGAAATACAATTTTGAATTTATTTTTTCCCAATTAAATTTATTCAAATATATTATAATACAAGTTTGCAAAAGCACAATTTCTAACTATATTAAGATTTTAATATATTTAACAAAAGATAAGAAAAATAAATACTGCCAGAAATTTTTGCGGTATCGAACCCATCACATAAAAACCCTAGGTATTTAAGGTTAGATTATGTCAGGTACTCTAACCAATGAGCCATTTCACACACAACAAAGTAGGCTGTTTGAATATTATGTCCGACTTTGAACACAAATTTACGGACTTGTATTATTTTTTCAAAACGTTCAATTTTTGGGAAACAAAATGATATTTTTAATGTAAAGTGGGTCATCTCTCCACGTTTTTGTTGATTGAAATCAGTTTGTTTTCCAATAGACCTTATTAAGACTATGAGAAAAATATGGAGCACAGACCCACTCTATAAAAGAAAATGCATTGAAGTTCTAAAACATGACAGTATTTGCAGGTTTTGATACGCACACGCCTGTTTGAGTCAACATATACCAAGTATTGAAATAGTCTATATGTTAAAAATGAATATATTTTTAAATGATTTAAAAAAAAAATATCAGATTTATTGATATTTTAATTTTTCAGTAGCTTGTCCGACCGTGTATGGGCATTTTACACGCTTTATCCACCCATCATCTTTTGAAGAAAAAAAATACCAGAAGATTAGATGCATGTGTAACTTAATTTCTCTATTCTTTTCATGTTTCATTTAAGTGGGAAAAAATATTTACTACTTGGTGGATTCGATCCAGCGACCACAAAAAAAAAAACAAAAAAAAAACTCCGCTTTACCAGTCGGCCACTAATCTAACTGCATCTAACTCATTCAGAAGATGTATTTTCAACATATATGGCTATATAAATGATTGTATTAGAAAAGACACCAATTGAAATATTTCTCTAATTTCCAGTACGAAGACTACGTTAAACCAAAACGAATTCAATGTTAATGTGTACTACATTGCCTGTAGAACATAATATTAATTGGATTTCTTTGGTTTAGAGTGATTCAAATAGTCAAATATTCCATTTTTTAAATCGTATACTAATTATTTTTCTATATATCCCTTAAAAATCTGAATATTTTAATGATGTCGTATAAGATACTTAAGACTCTTTCAGCATGGAATTGTGTTATTTGCGTTTCTTTGAATATATTATAAACTAAATAAATATTGTACATAATATTGAAAATCACGGTCTGATGTTTGTAAAAGTGCCATATTTTAGGCGAAATCGTACATCAAGTGCACTATACCTCTTTCGACTGATCGTGGCTCACCAAATTAAAACGATGCTTATATTTGTTGCATGACGAAAGCCAATATTTCCCAGAAAAGTAAACGATTACATATGTTTGTATGTAAGGGGAATTTCTACGTTTATTTAATAAATACGAATTCGGGATAAATAGATAGTTTGCCAAATTGTATTGCGTTTTACTGTCTCTTGAAGAAAATAAAACTCCCTATTATGATCATATAAACATGAATTATGTTTAATTATTATAATTTCCAATCATAATTACGTTCTTTGCATAATTTGTTTTTCTTTCATTTCATTTCATTTCCTTCACCGAGTTCGACGCAATTTCAATGTCACACTTTTATATATTTTGTTGGAAAAAAATGTATATCGCATCGACATGGCAATAAAAGAAGACATAAAGATATGATTCTAATAATCTGTCATTGTCTATTGTAAACCAATTAATACTAATTAGTCCACGCTTCTGGTCAAATCAATCTTGTCGCTTGGCATGTTGTGTTAAATGAGCTATATAGTTACTCATATAATTGTCTCCTCTGATACTCAGGGCCCCCTGGCAGATTCCCAGATAATTATCCAATCATATATCATAATTACTGATAATTAGCTATAATTACATAGTTTTTACTTGGTCTATATATATACAGTTACAAGTTTTGATCCTTTATTCAGTTCAATACAGTCTTGCACGTACATTATGTTATTCCATGAATTTGCTTCTTTGATTCCATCTTTAAAAAATTGAAATCTCTAAGTATGCTGGAGACTGAACTTAACAAAGCGGAGTCAAGTCTGTGTCGGGCTTACCAACAGATAGAAAACTTGGACCGGAAACTAGCGGAATTAACCATAAGATACCACCAAAGTATAATGGAAGGCAGTCGGATGTTCCGGTACAAATTGCGTCTGCGCATTGTGACTTTGGAAGGAATACTGAACGCTTACTGTGAATACGCGCTGTGGAAGAACGTCCAGGTCAAGAATCTAAGATTCCAGCTGTACCAAGAAGACCCGGATGTTCCAATTGGTGACGGAAATACGGATTTTTACAGCGATGTCGATGAAGATGATGAAGAAAGTGATGACGACGAGATGGAAACGGTTTGATCATTGAGTTTACCGTTATTATTGGCTTCTGTACGTTTATATGTATCTCATTTAACCAAGTCCTTGTGTGCAAATTTATCCTCCTCGTTTTAACAATTGCTAATCACCAAGATTACTTTGTCTAAACAAGACTTTAATGATAAAGAAATACATTTTATGTATTAGTAATCACAATGGCGTCGGAAGCAAATTGAAAGTGGGGAGCTAGACTAATCATCAGAAATCTTGACAGCAAAAAACAACAACACCTATTTCCCAAAATCATGAAAATCCTAATCCGGGGGGGGGGGGGGGTGAAATTACTAATTCGGGGGGGGGGGAGGGAGGGGTAGTATAATTTTTCATTTTCAATATTACTATTAATATTTCATTCTTTTTAAGGTAAATCTAGGAAATCTTATGTTTGCTGCGAGAAAAAGTGGGGGGCTAGCCACTCACGGATACTATATGTCTAGTGGTTAGGTCTAACTTTGCAACAACAAAAAAGTGGGGGACCCCCCCCCCCCCCCCGGTTCCGACGCCTATGTAATCAGGTATATATTAATGAACGTATTTAATTTAATGAACAAAACGGGAAAATGGTTGGAAATATTTCCCCGGTCTGATTTTGTTTTCAATAAACCTTTTGTGGATCAGTCTCGTCAGTCGTCCTAACAATGATGAAAAGGATGTATCGGAGATAAACCAACGAGGAGATGGGTGCATGGCTATACGTTAAAATTGTTGAAGCAGCTTTCTCTGATCCTTTAGCTTGACCAGATTGAGCCTTGGTTGTCTACCATATTGATGAACACAAGATATACGGTTTGTAAACTCTCTGTATTCTTGATATAAAAAAGGTTTCTAGATAATGCATTTAATATATAATTCATTATTAACCCCACCCGCAATAAAAAAATTCCAAATGAATAAAAAAAAACCGGGAGAAAAAAAACAACGACTTGTTCAGCTGTAACTTTATTTGTTTGAAATAGCATGCACATATGCAGTGTTTCGCAGCTATCTGTTGAAACCATTGCGAAACAACACACACATTAAGAGTTGTGTCCCGTGGTATAGAGAATATAAAATTTTGTTAATGAATCAATTAACTGGTAATATTTTGATTTGGAAATTTATGCTGGAAAGGTATGCGAAAGTTCGGTTGATCATAAAGACATGTATAACATATACAATAGATGTTCATGTGTTCGGTTATCCTCTTGATCGGCGCGACAAGCCGGAAGGGACTTTTTAGAATTAATTGTAAGCAAATTTTTTTTAATTTTCAATGCTTTGTATTTTTTTAAGTATTGTATATTTGAGTACAAAATACTGTTATTGCTTTGAACTGAATGCCCGTTATTTGAATTCCATTATTGAATAAGTTGAGCATCAATGCTCGGATCTAAGGGGGATGGTCATTCCTGGAAAGTTTTTAAACAAAAAAAATTTATCAAATTCACACAGTAAATTTACCAAAAATAGGCCTAGCCCCCCCCCGCGGAAAAAAATTATGGATTTGCGCATTCATTAGCATTACATACATGTAACATTATTTTTAATCATATTAATCAACAACAACAAAAAGTATGATACTAACAGCAATATATAGTAGTGTAGACATATTTAATGGGTTCAGACAGAATTATAACTGGTTTTATTTTCTTAACGGCACTTAAGTCGTAAAGTATACTAATAATTGTGATAATCCGAAAGCGTTAATCTCAAAATCCTAACCGCAAACAGTTACATGAAATCCATTTAAACGATTTCTTGTTGGCTAGAAATGTGTACATCCATCGGATCAAATACGATATTGTATGACCCGCCTATATACACATGTAACTAAGGAAGCAAATGTGAAAAAGTCAGTAGCTTATTTATATTTAAAAAAGATACATATTCCATAAGTAACACACTTTAAAAAATAGTATATTTTAAAAAAGCTGACTTATAGAGATTCGAACCGAAAATTGGAATTGTACTCCATTGAAAGATATTATTTACATTGTATTGATGGCATGTTGACGACTCTAGTCATCTTAATGCGATGCATTTTAAATTTCATACTCACAGACAAAAGAATCTGACAACCTCTATCTACGCTAGCGATAGAGTACAGGGAAGACGGCCATTTCTCATGTTGACGGCTTTTTACTTGAAGACAAAAATGAGAGAGAGAGAGAGAGAGAGAGAGAGAGAGAGAGAGAGAGAGACAGACAGACAGACAGACAGACAGAATAACTAGCGCTGACTAAGGATTGCCTATTTATTAATGCATATCAAATTGAATATATTACAGAAGTATTTATGTTGAAATAATGATGTGAATGTTAGCTAAAAAGTTTAAAATACCAGAACACGATCGATTTCAATACACTTGTCTGTTTGCTTCATGTTTTTTTTTTCAAATGAAATGTCACATAAATAATTCAGAGATAACGGTTTGTTTAAAAGGAGCTTTTTTACTTTATAGATCTCGTGTAGACTACGTTCTCTATCGAACCAAAGAAGAATAAGGCATAAAACCATCTACCCATGCAGAGAACTGCAGAGAAACACCAAGAGAGAGAGAGAGAGAGAGAGAGAGAGAGAGAGAGAGAGAGAGAGAAATTAAAAGTTAAACATAATGACCTTACGATGACAAAACTTTCAAGACAAATGTTGTTTCTCATTTCTGGGTACATTAAGTTCTCTTGTATTTATTATCAATCGGTCAATATTTTTTTTAGTCTTCTGTGATGGCTGTGAAGTAGCGACCCATCGATGTACGTCTGCTAAATACAGTTTCTGATAACAACAGCCTTCATTTTATCGTTTTCCTTATTGACAATGTACATCTTTCTATATTTCAGTGCTAATTTCAGTTGAAATTGTGTTTTGCAAAATTAATGGAACGGAAATGTCAATAAATGTTATTTACATGCACTTAATTTCTTGTTTGACTTATTTGCTCGCCTGGACAGTTCATTTATACGTACATGATAGAGGTATGATCATTTTCTATCACAGACACGTTCTTGTGATAAAGTATTATTATACTATATTGTGAATTAATTACAGAAACAAGCGCTGTAAATAGAAAGATAAAAGAAATGTTAAATTGATACATAGTTTGTCCTTGACAAAAAGAAATAGTCCATGTACTATCATGTATTTAGATTCAGTGGTTCATCTAAGTGCCTTTTCCGACATATTTATTTAATAAAATGAAATTTATCATAAGACATAAGGGTCAAAAGTTCATGACCTGCACGTCGCTTGGCCAGCAGTGTTGTGTACGCTATAGGTCTTACTGTATATTTAAATTACATGACTGTATATTAATTAACCCGACAAGGAAATGTTCTTGCAATAACGGACCTCTTTCAATATATTAACTTCCATTTTTGAAGAGTTGATTCGAAGTACATTACTTGAGCTTTGTTGGTGATTTAAGACACTGCTTTTAATGTTATTAACAGACTTATGAAGTATTTTCATTTATAAAACGAACAACGTTGTTTTCGATGCTTTGATGCATGATTTCAATGCTTTAAAACGCGTTTGTAGCTATACAAATAGCACTACTTATGAAGACTGACAAGATATAGAGAATTACTAGTATGGACTTATAGCTAGGACATCAATAACCAATTTGCTTAATCATCATTGCAACGACAATGCATGTCAGCTATAATTTATCCCGACTTGATTTAAGAAATGCTAAATCAGTAGATGAATGAGAATTTTAAAAAAGATAGGTATCAAATATAAATGCATTTATATGTCTTATGTGTTACATTGGTGCCAAAACCTGAAGAACGGTTAAATCGTTCCGCTATTCAAAATAGTTCCCCTCCGTTGAACCAATCATTCGGGAGAGTGGATGTATCATTTCCAGTTAAATACCTTAAATCGCAGATAATTTAACAAAATAAGAGCATACCCGGCACGGCACTTATCACAATGATACACACTTTTCAATTTAAATGCTCGAGCAAGATTTAAATTGAAAATATTTGCCATGTAACGGAGACCAACTAACCGTGCAATTAATATATGCAACTTAATGCAAAACGTTTCCCATGGCCATGACAAATATCAATGTATGCGTAAACGATTACAGCCAAATCAATTGGTTAATCGTATCTATGAACGTTTAAAACTTTCAAAATGAAATTATAAAAATTTGACCCCCTAGAGACCGTGTCGTGGGAGTGGGGAAGCGAGATTTCCGTCTGAAGAGCCCGGGTTTAAATATCAATGAGATAAACAGTATCAACACAGATATTCATTCCCTGTGTACGTGATGGTCACCCTCAGATCGCGAACACGAAATGTGTGCTCGTTTTAAAACTTGAGCATGAATTAGTACACGATATAGATTTTCCCTCCTCGACACTAAGCTTGGGTTTCTTGGCGTTTGACCTTTCAGCAACACACACGTCTTGCTATCCGTGATCTGTTTAAAACATAACGGACTGTAGGTGTATTCTCTAATATTTCAATAGACTTGGCGATACACATCAGGTTTAGATGCCTATCGCTCACCCCAGTATTAACTTCTTTGAGCGTGCAATGATACACGTCTTTCGCGCCATTGTAAGGGGACAATTCTTTTGACCGACTTCTGTATATGAATTTAATAACTTAAGTATGTTTTGCGAATCTCTCAACATTGTCGGCTTAAGGCTCTAGTATTCACAAACACAAACAAAAGTGAACAAGATCTTGCACTCGATTTTTCTTTAAACATTTAAATATATCTTTATCACTGGAACAAAAACTTTCAGTTTACTACACAAAAGAAATTAATCATTTTAAATGCAAGGTATAACGGGATTATGAGTTCAGATTCAGGATTTCCTCTCGGCGCAGTGGCATTTCTACTCAATAATTTAATCACTGCACATTTTGATTGTGTTGTAAACACTCAAGAATTACACAAAGAATTAATGAATTATTGATCCTTCAGAACGAACGAAGAACAGACGAAAACCACAGTACTTCATCGTCTGGAAACAACGCGGCCAAAAAAATATCCTCTATTTTCTTGCAAACAAACGACAATTTGCATAGTAAGAGAACGCTATGATTGATCACATGAAGAACTTCCTTACTGTAATGAAGGAAACCTGTAACATTTTCTTGTAGAGAAAAGATTCCAATCTTTGAGCAACGTTTAGTCAAAGGCACAAACAAATTTGGTATATCTGCAAGATGAAATAGGTTACCTAGATCTACAATAAGTCATTCACAAAGAGTTAAAATGTAAAATTGAGTGTAATCACAGACTAGTAATTATAAAAAAATGAATTCTAAATATAAATAAAATATATCACAGATGCTATAATTAATACTTTTTATCGGATATCGCACACACAAATCAACTCGGAACAACCTCGGGAAATTTCGTATGCTCTGACGTTATGAACGTGCTGCTTCTGCTGGTTCCGCCGATTTCCTCCGGCTCCTCTCGGATTACCTCGGTGTTTGCACTGTTAACGTCAGGCAAGATGTTCGCATCTTTAACATCTTGAATAATATCGGACGAGCCACCGGGTGACGTGTTAAGATCCTCCGTACTGCTTTCATTTCCTTCCGGTGTTCCCGAGTTGATTTTCAGCGGTAAAATTGGTTCCTTGCTCTCTCCGTATTTGATCTCCTTCTCTCTGTCCAGTCCGGATCTTGATTTCGCTTTACCACTGGAAACACTGACCGAATTGTTATTGGGTTCTTCCAAAGAAAAGGCATCCGCGAAAGTTTTTCCAGTCTCTTGCGTATGTGGTACGTTTGGCACAGAATTCACTTGAGCCTCGTCTGACATCTGAGCGTCCTCGTCCGCGCTCATCTTGTCGCGGCCATGTTGAGCCAGCTCTCCCTCAAGTCTCGTTAACGTCCCGTCAGAATCCCTCGGTGTGAGTTGATCTATCGTTTCCAGTTTGTCCGGGGCGGATCTATGCGATTTATCACGTATTTTCTTCCGTCTGGTGTTCAGTTCCAGACCCTTTTGAATCTCTTTCTCTCCACTCGTCATGCTGATATTCTGGGAGGGGTAATACTTTGCAATTTCAACCGGTGTCATTTCGAATGGAAAATAATCCCGAGATCTCCTGAATCTTCGCAAGTCTACTTCTAGTTGAAACGATAGTTGCCTTTCGACCATTGTTGGAGCACCAAGCTTGCTGAGTATATGTAGTGAGTTAGAGATCCCACCGACCTTGTGGACAGACACAGATACGGGCATTGCATTGTCCATAAGATTGTCATCCTCATCAAAATGAATATGACTCTTGTTTGGTCTTTTGCGTAATGTGGGTATTCCTATTTGAATAGAAGGGAGTGTTCCCTTTCTGTCAAATGCATCATAGAATGGCGTTTTGGGTCTCTCCGTTGAGTTCCTTCTCCTTAACTTGTTAGGGTAATACTTGGCACCATACCCTTGTGGAGGAAGACTAAAGTTCAGCGCTCCATTCTTTTGATACATGGCTTTGAAAGGGGGTATAGGAGAATACTGGTAATGTTTTCTGTTAGACTCACGAACGTTTTTCTCACCTTTTAGATCTATCACTGGGGGATGGTCCATCTCCCTCCGATCCAGTGACTGCTGTAAACCACAGTACACTTTAGTAGGCGCCTCGGCGTCTTGGATCTCCATTAACGTAGTCTTAGTCCTCTCTAAACGTGTAATAAAACCAGGCACAAGACTCTGAGAATGCTCTCTTTTCTTGGGCGCAATGGTTTCCGCTGAAGGATGAATCTTCTGTCGAGATCGAGGCGAATGAGATCCACCGGACGAGCGTGTGGCGCCATTCTCGTTGGAACCGCTCCCGATGATCATTTCTAGTTTGTCGGGGGAGGGGCCCGGGGACGGCGGGGGGTCGTGCTTCTTCTCTATATCCTTATGCTTCCGAACATGGTTGCTAGGTTTGGATGGAGGAAACTGGTTGTAAAATCCGGGTAAACTATTTTCCCTCCGCCATACTTTCTTAACGAAAGGTTTAAGCTCCACGATCGGGAGTGGATCTTTTGAATCATCCTTTTGCGTTTCCTTGGCAACGGATTTTTCCGTTTTCATAAAAGTTTTCTGCCGCTTGTACTCGGTCCTACATGCCCCCACCGCGGAGCTCGGGGTAGAGGACACTGACATGAATTCCGGATAAGATTTACCCACGCTTCTCAAATATTGGGAACATTTTCCGGGGACTCTTATCATTTGAAAATCACTTGTTTAGATCCAGATATTACCTCTAGAATATCCAGTGTCATACTTCAAAGCTTGAACGTCGCCAAAAAACAAATTCCTGAACTTATGTCCCCATGTTCTTCGCAAACGAAAATCTGTGTGTAATTCCGTATGATAGCCTGCCATGTACACCGTCCGTTTAATAATCCACAGCTCGCAGTCTTGTATCAATCTACGATAACAACCGATTGTGCACTGAAGCACTTTAACGCTTCTTTGCGACGAAAAACAAATATAGACAATTTCAGTTGATAATGCCGCGCGATGCCTTTAAATTACAAATCACCGGCAATATAATGAAGGACTGTCGAACGAGGCATATTAAAATCTTCTATCTATCCTCTCAACGTGGTGTTTTAACGACATATCTCACTCACTGAGTATATCACACAATATGCATGTTCGTTAATCCGCTTCTCTTAGCGCTGTGGTAGAACAGAGTATTTAAGCTCTTTTCGGGTTATTTCGGGTCATGTTCACGAACCCCTCTTCGGAAATTGCTTAGTTTCCGCGGCGATCGACTCAGCTTGTACCACCAGCTTCAGATGGTAGTGCTGAACTGTAGCGTCAGTTCGCTCGTATGGCAACAGTAGAAGACCCCGGCGAGCATGAAAGATTCTTGTTGATTGATTTTTAAAGGCGCTTCAACGTTTAAAGTCTAATTGACGAACCTCGTCGCTAAGTGTGTATTTGTCTTTAATAAAAGACCCATTCCGTGTCGGCATTGTTCTTGCATAGAATATGAATTAGAGGGATATTCAATATTTGATTTACAGATGCATAAAAACCTGCGCTGTGAGATATTGGGACACTTGCTTGATCTGGGTTCCATGCGATAGACAGAGTAATTCCATTACACCGTTAGCTATAATTATAAAATATTTTCTGTTGGAGAACGATTTAAATTCTTGTTTAAGTTCGTTTAGGAATTGAGAAGCTTTAGAATTCGTCTAAATGGTTAAAGTAAATAGAATTCAGAAATATTACACCAAACTTTATGCGACCGGGTGCTGTAAGACTTTGTTTATACATTAATTTACCAGATCGAATACGGTAAGGATTCTTTTTCTGAGCGGCCCTTTGAATCGAGTTTCATTAAATAAAACGGGACCTTTCCCTTGTTCCGTTGCTCTATAGGTATTAGCCTTATGCTTTCTATTGAGGGGATAATTGTTCAAAAATGAGCAAACTTGTCTATTGGGGAGTGGGTTGGACAGAGATCGCTTTTATCCGAGTTTGAAAGGAGTCATTGTATCAAGGACGGCGTCTTTTCAGCGAGTAATGTCATCAAATCTAGATTTGTTATCAGTACAGAAATCCCGTACGATCATATTATGTATACAGTTACTATAGCTGGAGACCAACACTACACGGCCAGTGTTGACGACTTTTATTGCGCTGAAACATTTTTGAAACCCGAGTGCTTTTCATATGAACAAGAAATCCTACAGCCATGCAACTGAAGATTTTTTCTGTGAAGGGATAATAAATAATAAAAACACAAAACCCAACCCAGAAAACACAGCCGTAAAAGTTGGACATAAAATAACATCTAATTTGAGCCATGGATAATGAAACGATGTTTAAAAATCGATTCGGTCTCGATAACCGATGTTTTAAATGTCTCTCTGAAGCGTTTTATAAAATATTTTATCTTTCTTTAAATAGGGAGCGTTAAACTGCGATCAACTTAACACTTCCCTGACTGGATAGAATCAATCTACTTTATTGCAAAAAAAGCTGGCTTCCGGTCTTTGACCATGCATGGTGTCTCCCACAGTTCCTTTCTCTCTTTCAGAATTAATTTTCCAAGAAATAAAAAACAAATAATATGCTCCAAGAATAGCATCGTTATTTATGGGTGACAAAAATTGTTGACGTCAAAATCTTCCCCTTTTTTCCAAGAACGTACAACTTGATTCCAAAGAAATCGTATGGATTCATGACATATGTTGTCTACAAATATACAACCAGGATCAGAACCAAAAAGACTGATCTCAAAATCTAAAATTTACATGCTACAATACAAACTCAGTCATAGATTACGGTAGTTTTTCAACTTTTAATGTAACAAACGCCGCTTGACGACAGAATTTAGGGAAATTCCTAGTAAACTGGTATCTTAATAATAAAAATTCGCTTCCATTTACTAGTATTCTCACATCACTTTTCAAACCTTGGAGTTTTTTCACAAAAAAAAGAGGAAGAAGAATACGCTATTAATGCCTGATGTATTCATGTGTTTCATTAAAAGTTTAAAATCGAAGATTTCTTAACTTATCTATAACACATTGTTATAGATAAGTTTAGAAATCTTCGATTTTAAACTTTTAATGTAAAACATGTACCAAAATAGATACCACTCTTCGTTGTATATCTTTATAATATATCACCTATTATACGTTACACTTCGACAGTCGTAAATTCATAGAGTTTATTCAAATAAGACAGAATCATCACAAATGCAAATGCTGAAATTGCACAGCGATATTTATGAGTCTTTATTGGAATCTTTGTGGTAAACCCAGAGCAGGCGTTCAATACCTTTCACTGCTGCTGAGTTCACAATCAACGCTTTGTGGTATGTACCAAGGTCAACCTGCAGATGGCATTTGAACTTAACTCCTCGACGAGGGCACCGTAGAGTAGCGGATTCTTGCTGTGACGTACAATTTATATCAATTATTTATGAGTTCAGACAAACAAAAAGTTCCCGCATTTTTGTAACTTTGATGTTAACAAAGATGTACGAAACAATATCGATTTGACTGTCTTTCAATCATAATATGTTCTGATCGATGGTGTAAAAAAAAGGCTACGAGACAGTTTTTCAAATCTGTACCATCCGAAAAACCTGTGCATAATGTGACCCTGTAATCTAACTCATAAAAATCATCTAAAGGTCAAGGTCACAGATAATAATGCGTAATGTAATAATCTGTATGTACGTGTCACAATGACCTTGACATTAAAACCATTGGTTGAGAATGATTTAAAAAATATTTTAAGTCCTAAATAGAGTAATATATAATTGTATATAGTCGTCATTATATTGTAATTATGAAGGGTGACAGTGATATAGACACTGGATCAAATACACGACTGAAGGGTGACAGTGATATAGACACTGGATCAAATACACGACTGAAGGGTGACAGTGATATAGACACTGTATCAAATACACGACTGAAGGGTGACAGTGATATAGACACTGGATCAAATACACGACTGAAGGGTGACAGTGATATAGACACTGTATCAAATACTCGACTGAAGGGTGGCAGTGATATAGACACTGGATCAAATACACGACTAAAGAATGACAGTGATATAGACACTGTATCAAATACACGACTGAGGAGTGACAGTTATATAGACACCGGATCAAATACACGACTGAAGAGTGACAGTGATATAGACACTGGATCAAATACACGACTGAAGGGTGACAGTGATATAGACACTGGATCAAAAATACGACTGAACAGTGACAGTGATATAGACACTGGATCAAATACACGACTGAGGAGTGACAGTTATATAGACACTGGATCAAATACACGACTGAAGAGTGATAGTGATATAGACACTGGGTCAAATACACGACTGAAGAGTGACAGTTATATAGACACCGGATCAAATACACGACTGAGGAGTGACAGTGATATAGACACTGGATCAAATACAAAAAAGAAGAGTGACAGTTATATATAACATTTTTTATGAAGTTAATCGAATTAGGAATGGGGTGGATTAACTTGTATACATATATTTTATCAACCAATAGTATGACACTGATGATCTATCGAAATATTTTGTAAAAAGACAGCCATCTGTAAAGGGTGAAAATAAAATTATAAAGCCAAGTACAGAGCTTGGCTTGACAAATGGACATTAAAAAACACTGAACCAAAAACCAGAAACAGGCGAAAGTATTCAATAAATGCATAATCATTATTTAATTTACTTTTTTAGGATACTTGTGATGGCAATTTTTCTTCTATATAAATATGTACATGTGTACCAGTTCTTTCACCTATTTGTTATAATCTTTTTTTAAAATTATGATATCAACTGCATTATTTTTTGTATATATGCATTCAATACAAAAAATCCTCTGTTTCTGCATATAACTGTATTTAAGGTAATACTGCGATTTCAGCAAAAAGAATATTCAAAGAATCTAAAAAAAAAAATACCATGAGCCCTTATATAAACATCATAAGAAAGAATCAGAAAAAAAATCCATGAATTATATTTTTCAAGTAGGCATTGATTTTGGACAGACTCTGTGTATAGTGACTTTGATTGATCGGGTTCTGGAGGAGAACTTGATTCCAAGGATCGACATGGCGGAACCATTCAAAGGTTACAAAAAACTCCATTATCTTTCAAAAGAATATGGCACCCAATCAATACACTGCACCGGACATCGCTAAAATATGGTTATTAATCACAATAGCTCCCGAGTACGCGTCAATATTACCTCTAGTTCAAGTTTATTGTAAGGTCGAACTTGCATTGGAATTAACAAAGATGGCGGTAATATATATATATATATATATATATACTTGGTATGAATTGCTAAATTACCCCCCAAGAGATTCGCAGACAAAATTGGAAAGTTGATGAGTACCCGGAATATGAGTTTATGCTATCGTTTAATTGTAGAATAACTGTCCCAAAACAGGTCAATATATAAACGCTCTGGTATATATCGGGATTTTTATTTATGGATGTTTATTTCAGTTTCAAACAAATGTTGCAAATGTCTGGACAAAAAAATTGTGTTGGACACAGCACAAAATATAATTTGAACTTCGGATTTATTTTAATTGTACTATGTTCAAAATACTATAATTAGCTAATGTTTCGTATGCGTTTAGTATGTGACGGGTTGAAAATTAACAAGTATCAAATAAAATCTGGAAAATTAGTGAAATCCGTTATAGAATTTGTATTAATTTCTTGATTGTTCCTGGGCTACAATGGCAGTTCAATTTATTTGTTTTATTCGAATCTTTATCTTATCTTTCCAATAAGGGGGCTTCAACATTTAAGGGTTTGCAAATAAATCCATTCCAGTGTTTATTTACCAAGAGTATCCCCAAATCGAAGGATACATATATAATTTTCTCAAACCAACAGATTCATGTACCATCGGATCTGAACCATATAGAATGCTATGCATGAAGTATGCACTGTTCGTGTTACACCAAAATCCATTTACCCATAAGTGCGATGTTCAAAAAGTTTTATCAATTTCTCCACATAATACCCGTTATCTCGACAATAACAAGCGATTTTGTTAAAAAAGAATCTTTTGTTAAGGACCTAAATTTATATACGAGCCACTATAGATTTAGAAAAAAATAACTTTGTTCGAAAGTGCATCTCATAAAAGCCTTGACAAAAATCTGAAAAGGCTCATGTCATACTTGCATTAACGTTTTCAATAAGCTTGTCAGATTTTGCCAGCGAGATTTTGGTAAATCACCACTTAAGAGGGCAGACAAGTGAGTTTGTCTGGAAAGTCCAATACATTGTGTCCACTGCTAACAATAACATACCCTGGCCGTGTAAACTCCCAAATCTGTTTGACTTCCATTCCAAATGTCAGGGGAATCTCTTGCGCAAACAGAGTCGAAATTGGCGAAAGAAAATGAAGTCTATTGTTATAGGAGCCCACCCCTCCCGCGTATTGTGTACGTCTTAAATCGGCTGGGGTACCTCTCATTTAAGTAATTATTACATGTCGTATAGGTGTAAATATACCGTTCGATTTAAAATATTTTAAATGGAAATTACTCCCCTGTATGTGCAAATTGCACTTTTATAAAGAAATAAAAGACAAGCTGTGCGTTTAATAATTTCACCGCTCCTTTTTGTACACAGGGTTAAAGATTTCATTAACTTTCATAGTTACCGATCGATTGACACTAATTTACAAATAAAAGACATTACATTTTCCTTCTAAATATTTTGTTTCGGCACCAGGTGTTCTTAAATACACATTACATTATCACGAACCGTGACACTGAAATATAATCAAAACACTCTCAAAAATATTCCCGGAGTAAATGTTCACATACTAGTACTGTGCAACAGTTCTGCTCTAGAGATGACATGTTGGATATAATGGCAGGATCAAGAAATGATTTTCGACGAAATCGGTCAAAAATATTGACTTTATTCATTGAAGACCTAAGAACTTTTTGTCGATATTCATATTTATAATTCTGTTTCACTGATTAAATCTCAATGTCAAATAATTCATCACAATGACGCTGTTAAGAAAAAATAGTTTAAATGTGTATAATTTTGGCGACAACCTTTTCACTTGAAATCGAAAATTCAAGTCATACCCCCTATCTCTTTTATAAACTACTCATTATCCAGCAGTAAGAGTATAGAGTACCGTACTCTTCAAGGCCATAGATTACGCGCAATGCATTCACGCACGTGTTGAGAACTTACGTTAGCACTCACTCATGCCATGAGAGGACTCAACTAACACGTGGGTGAATAACACAGAGGTTGATGGACTAATTCTCATCTTGATTAAGTATACTTAGCATTTGGGATTTGGGAGTGGGTGGGGGCAAGAATTCAGGTGGGAGAAGCGAGGTAAGAGATACACAGTTCACAGAGATGGTTGTCTTGACAAGAATTTTATAATGTAATTAAAAAGAAACCAAAAAGATCCAAAAACATTACATTAAGCAGTATTATATAAATAGTGCCTGCTTGGGGGGGGGGGGTAACTGTTGAAATTGACACCCCGAGGAAATTATTGTCATTCGACGCGAAGCGGAGGTTGACAATGGTTTTTGAGGGGTGTCAATTTCAACAGTTACCCTCCCAAACAGGCACTATTTATTTTATTATACTGAATGTGTTAATTTTAGAGAAAATTTTACAAATGAAGTTAATTTTACGGCGAACCGTAGGCGCGTAATTTACGCGCATGTAACAATTCGTTGTGTTACCCGTTGCAAAGTGTGTTGCTAAGGCTGAGGGTAATAGAACGGATTATAAACTGTGTCTAAACCAATCAGATTTCAGTATTTAACATGAAAGTATAATTTTATAAAAAAAAATGTTAAATCTTAAATAGAATTTAAAATCCACAAGGCCTTTCTTATGCATATCACAATATATTGTTGTTTACTGGTATGAGATTATCCACCTGTCCGCATCAATTAAAAACAAGCAATTAAAACACAGTCCAAATTAAAATCCAGTGTTTTTCTTTATTCTGATATTCACGTCTGTAAAACACATACATACTCTTAGAACACGATCTCATCAACAAAGTGAGGCAATAAGGAAAAGAAGCTTGAATAGGAGTACTAAACACAGCCAGAACCATCACATTTCATACTTAAAGTCCTGCACAAACACTTTCACTTTAAATCATTCAAATCAAGTTTTTAAAAATCTTCACCTCATGAAAAAACAAACAACACAAAACAAATACAGCAAACAAATTAATACAAATTCGTACAAATGTAGTTTAGTGCATTTTATCAACATTACATGTACAACCTACACATAATGACCATGTATATGTCATAAGACATGTCATTATGTGTTTTTATGCTTGATAAAAATAACAATTTACAAATTTAAAATTCTATGGAGTATTTCAACTGTACATTCTATCGGTATAACAGTATTTCACCTCCATGCACTGTGCATGTAAATTACATGTGCACACATTGACTGAATGATGACCAAACATAGTTACACATACATCCACACACAGAGCACACATTTAGTACAACAGAATCGGGATCAATTTCTCTTTTCACACAAGTTTCTTCGAAACATTGAACTTTTACAACAAAAACTGATATGTATAAAAAAAAAAAATGAAATGTTTTTTTTGCCTGCCAAAAAAAAAAAAAACTTTCTATGTATAACAAAATGACCTTGCAAGTACTCCTATGATCCATAAAAAAACACAACTGCACCTTAGAGGTACATATTGTATTTGAATAATCAGCTACATTCTATTTCCAGATGGAGTTCTCTGACAGAATAGTCACATCCCACCTCATTCTTTTGGTAGCCACCTTAATCCTCAAATTTAGGGTAGCCACATCATGCCTCACTCTTAGGATAGCCACAAAACGTTTCACTTTTGAAGTAGCCATATACTGCATTAGTATGAGAGTAGCCACATCACGCCTCACTTTGGTGGGTCCCTGGGTACCAGCCCCAGCTCCTGCAGACAACATGTGGCGGCGGCGGCTTTGGCCGACTTCTTGTTATTCATGGCGATAGTTGGCTGGTACTCTGTCCTGTTCACTATCACCTGTTGGACAAAATAGTAACAATAATGTTATTTTCATTGATGGATATTCCCTTAATTTTACAGCACTCCCCTTTTAAATCTTAATTAGTTTTGACACTAATAAGCAACTCATTAACATAATAAACATGTACTTTTATGTCATACTAACCAGTACTGGTATCTCAAAACTGTTAACTGTTGGTCAGATTAATTTACAATATTGTACAATGTATTCCATTTAAAAATGACTCAATATCACATTTTACTCATCATAAATTCATTAGTAGATGGCACCTAGTAACTAGTCAATGCAAAGAGAGATAACATTAGTTTTAAATGAAACCTTGCATGATGAAAAAATAATCAGGCACCAAACAGTTTACAAATGTCAAATTGCTTTTTTCTAAATCCAAATAAAACCCATTGAATTTGATCATACTGCTTAGATTGTAGCATTAAATGTATGATGGTACACCATGTTGATCAACTTAAAAAATGACGAAAGAAAGTAGAGAAATGGAAAGATAACATTGCTGCCGTACCTTGAAGAGGAAGTTCTTCTTGTGGTCGGGCCCACTCTCATGCACCAGTTCAAACGCCGGGGCTCCCCACTTCCTCCTGTTACAGAGCTCCACTAGAGCAGACACAGGGTGCTTACCTACAGGACAGGGAGGGAAATGTATATTATCTAAATACAGACACCCAAAGACAACGTTAAACAACATGCCATTCAATCATTGACTAATTTAGAAAAAAAAAGCTGAACCAGCTGTTGATAAATTGAGAATTTTGTTCTAACTATATATTCAAGACATAATTTCTCTATTCTTCCCATTTCCCCACTTGAAATCACGTCTTAAAAAACTCTCTCTCTCTCTCTCTCTCTCTCTCTCTCTCTCTCTCGCTCTCACCTGACAGGTCTCTGACAACAGGTGCACTTCCTTTGAAGGTCTTGGGCATTTGTTCTCCAGTGGAGGTTAAACCTGAAATGATTATTTTATATTCATATAAACCTATGATATTATTCAAAGTATGGTGTGTACAAAGATACAGAATTTTATTAATTTGTAATTAAGGTTCCTCGACACACCAAAATTTTATTTTATGGATCGATAGAGAATCTTTTTAGAAACATGATTCCACAAAACAGAGATCAATATCGGCTTTCAGTTATTTTATACGAATTTTTTGTATTTTTTCAGTGAAATAGGAAAAACTGTTTTGCAGACAAACAGAATATATTTAAGCTTAAAACTTGTTGTCAATTAATGTGTAATATAATTACAAATAAATTCATGCCAAAGATCGTTTGGTCAAGTGTTTAATTTTTAAATTGAAAAAATATTTCTGAAAATCAAAATTGTAATTCTTTAATATCTTTTTAATCTATGGATACAATTTTAAAAATAACATATAGTAACATAAACTATTTACTAAACAATGATATTTTACAAAGAAATTGAAATGAAAATGCAAAATTTTGGAAAAATTACTATTTATCAAATTTGAACCGATCCCGATTGAAAAAAAAACTGATCCCGATCAGAATTATTTTAAAATTGAAATTTTTCAAATAAACTGCAGATTTTTTTCTAAGTTATTGATATAAATTATAAAGTTAGTAAATGTAAATAACGAAACCATTTTACAGCTAAACAACCTGAAATTTTTGCAAAATTCTGATTTATTCTAACTTTATGTGATTTCGTTCGGGATCATTTTAATTACAATCGGGATCGTTTCGATTTTAAAATTTTCCATTTATACTTTAATTTCACTATTTGGTTTCAATTTCTTGTTGAAATTTGATTGTACAGCAATTGTTAAATGCGAGTAACAGTTTATCTGCAGTTTTTATCCATAGATTTAAAAAATATCTACAATCCTTTTTTTTCATTTTCATAAATATTTTTCTACAAAAATATTTCAAAGTTTATCTGGCCGTTTTGGATATGTATTTATAGATAATTGTATTGTGCATTAATTTATAACAAATTTTTAGCTCTAATATATCTTGTTCGCAGCTAAAACGATATTTCCGGTTTCTGTAAAAAATACAAAAAAATTCATATAAAATAATCAGAGGCCGATATAGGTGTCATTTTTGAATAATCATTTCTCAAAAAGAATTCTTCATCGATCCATCAAATAATGCATTGGTGTGTCGAGCCACCTTAATAAAATATTAAATATTTCCCCATTTAATGTTATTGACTGTCCATACCTCGCCTGTCGGTCTTGAAGTCCAGGGCCAGCGGTTCCACTGAGCCCTCGTTGTTCTTGCCCAACCCCTCCCCCTGCTTCCAGCCCATCTTCTGGAGGAGAGCCATCCCTATCCCGCTCTGGACGGGGGCAGCCCGGACAAACTGGTCCTGTAAACACCCACAGACAGTCAGAGCAAGCACAACAAGGTCACGGGGGTAAAATAAACACCAGTCTAACGTTCTCATGGTATCTGTGATCAAGTTGACTTTCACTTGCTTGTTATAACTCAACTTTTCAGATGTAAAAAGCTGACTAGCTGTAACCTACTTCTCCTAACACAAACATCTAAAGAGCATGCCAATTTCTAATTTCTGATTCAAGCAAAACTTATTTCTTAAAAAAACATTTGAGGATCTCTGGAACTTGATCACAGTACCTTCAGGGGTTTATAGTATCTGCGATTCAGACTTCTGTAGATAATTTTTTTAACAACTTCTATGGAATACTTTTGCTTGAACCCTTTCTGTTTACCCCTAGTTTTCAGTTTCCGTTTCTACAATGTACAATATAACTGGAATTACAAACTTCCAGCTCATAAAGGCATAACCTTAATACCATGTCTGCAATTTTTGTTTGTTTTGTTTTTATGGGGGGAGGGGGCTGTGTATGGCTGACAGACATGGTATCACCTTTTTTTCTTTATCTATTCTTGACAAGGATACATGAATACTGCTCAAATGATGACAAATGCTAGTTGCTCAAGCAGTTCAAGGTATAAAATATAAACAAACCACAAAAAAAGCAAACCTGCATTTAGACAAACCCAATTCCACATAGGTTTGAAACTGAATTACATCTGGTAGGTTAACTTACCACCCTGATAACAAAACCATCCAATCAGATTGCCGGTAGCTAGTAGCTGAATCACAGTTCAGCCAATCGGAATCCAGTGCAGCATGGTTACCAGTGGTAACTGTGTAACATGGAGGGCTGTCAACTATTGTGTTTTTGATTAAAGTCCCTGAAACAAGTTCTCACACATGTGAATGTTGTCACACACAGCTACACAAACATGCTGGCTGTGATTAATGAACTCTCTGTCACACAGATCTTCTTTAGCCATCGTTTGTAATTCATTATGTCTGGAAGCTGTATCTGACAATATTACACACATAAGAAAAACAAGTTTCAAGTGGATTTTTTTCTCTGTGTATGAATATTAAGCTTTACAACAGTTTACTTATATCAGTTTCCAATATTTTCTTCTATTATTCCATAATCCATTAAAGACTGCTCACCCTCAAAAATTGTCATTCATTGAAAAAAGTAAAGCTTAACTCATACACATTGTTTAGTAAACAAAAGGGATTTGCCTCACACAATTGTCTTGCTTTTGGAAAACAGAGAGAAGAAAAGAAACACCTGCAAGAGAAGGACAGACAAACAGGGCAAGTGTGTGAGGCATTGGAATCCAGATACACACGGTGGCCTCCAAGGTGCAACATGGCGACTACCACAAACAATGAGAATTATCCTTAAACTATGTTCAAAATTTCTTTTTGACATTTCCATTTTCCCCTTGTCTCTCAATTTAGACTCATTTTTCTGTTAAAAAAATAAAATAAAAATTTGGACGAATTTCTATGAGAGGGCCAGCATGCACCAAGGAGACCGGAGACATTTATCTTCTACTACAGCCAACATCTTCTGTGTACACCGGTGGTACACTAGTCTGTCTGGGTATCCCTGGAAGTAAACAGTACCACTGTATCAGACATGCTCTTTGTTGCTTCAGTTTTGTCAGCTTTAACATGCTATCCCCTCTGTTGTATAATTTTCTCTGAAGTTCCAGACTTTCATCTCCAAATTTTGAAGTTAAATTTTGTGTTTTTATTTAAAAAAAAAAAAGTCATCAAAAGCTTTGTGCTATATAAGCCAATGTATTTGAAACAAGTCTTTGATATATTTTCTTACCCTACATCAAAAGGTAAACCTTTCCACATATGAATAGCTGTCCAAATCATAATTTAGTAAATTCTTATTGCATGTACCTCCCAACATTTTTTTTTTTGCAAATAAAATGCAAACTGAACACATTAAATAAAGTTTCTTCCAATAACTAAGAGCAACAAAAAAGAGCATGTCAGTTACAAGAAGTGGGTTTCTACACAAATTGTACACCTACCCTTTTGGCCCAGGCCTGTCGTTTCTTGTCTGGTCCTATCAGCTCCTCTTGTGACATGATATGAGCACCTGTACTTCCTAGGAACTTGCCTGGAAGATTTTTGGACTGAGCCCACAGACTAGCCTGCAAATAGGATTGTTGAAATTTAAAAAGTTTCTTTTTAATTCCTAATTCAATCTCCCTTACCAGTCCCCAAATACCAGTATAAATACCCTTGACATTTTCTTTAAAATTAAATAGATTCTTGACATTGAATAAGCTTGAAAATTCTCAAAGTTTGAAACATAAATCAAAATTTTTGTTAATGAGATGTAATAATGCTATGGCCTGCACCTTTTCCTGGACTTTCCCCAGTGCCATCACAGCGTCTATGTCGTTGGGGTTCTCCTGTAGTTTCTTGAAAGCACTCAGTCTTTCTGATATGATAGCCCCAATATCAATGGACTGAAAAATTGTATTCAACAATTTATTGATAGGATTGTAGAGTCAATTAGATCAAATAAAACATACACAGCATCAGAGTTTTATGACAAATAATGTACAAGTTTTTAAGTCTGCTGAAGACAAATACAACATTTATTTAAAAAAAAAATAAACCATAAAAATTCTATATGAAGTTGACTCTAAAAAAAACACAGATTTAGAATAACTCTGCAGTTTAGCAGAAAGACAAAAATTAATGATCCTGGCCAGACCATATAAAACCCATCTTCGCCAGCCAAGGGTTTTCGGTCCACTTTGCTCCCCATAAACCCTTGGTGGATTTCATTACGAAAACTCAGTGACAAGCTCCGTTTTATGATTGGCTGCAGCTGCGAGTAGCTGATCCAATCGCAGTGCTTGTAAATATAAACTTTAAAAGAAAACACATGTGTGATCTTTGGTAAAACTTTCGGTGCTTTTAACAAGTTGAGGCACAAGTTCTCGAGTACAGTGCCTCCCCAACGATGGTCTAACCAGATCGCTTTAAAAACCTATATATTTTACTGGGATTATACGTAGTTCTGCAAACTTGTCAAGGCTCGCGTAAATGCATGGGAAGTAAACATGGCGAATGTAGAAGTTGCCAATCCTGTTAGTATATTCGTTCCTGCTTATGGTTATTGCTTTTAAAGGTTCAATGAGCTCTGTTTTATCTTATTTGTTTGGTTCACATTATTCACGACAACGATACCTGGTTTTATGACATAAAAGCTTTCATATAATTCGGCGACTTTTTCACTCCCGGTACAGATCCTTACAAAACACTACGAATAAAACATTCCGTGCTTTCCCATGGTTATAACTTAATTCGTATTTAATAGCATCGTTAATTATGTTCCGATATTCGGTAGTCAACATGTTTTCAAGTTATATTAATGCCGTAGTGTATATAAAACCCGTTGTTTAATTCGATTAAAATGTAAATATGCAAGGGGCGCAACTCAAGTTGCTCACTAGATAGCGCCACCACATCACCGAGTTTTCGTAATGAAATCCGCCAAGGGTTTATGGGGAGCAAAGTGGACCGAAAACCCTTGGCTAGCGAAGATGTATAAAACCACACAATGTCAGCAGTCAGTGACAGAAAGTCTACCCACCCCTTGAGGAACCTCTGGGAAAACCCTGTCTTCTGGCCTCACTGGGGTGGGGGCAGCACTGGTTGAGAGTAGTGCAGGGGAAGGTATGGGTGGGGGAGGCATGAGGACGGAGTCTGCAGTGGTTGTGTTGGAGATGGTCGTGGTGACTGGAGCTGTGGTTGTCGCGGTAGCAGTGGCGGTAGTCTTCTCCACCGGTACCCACTCCGACTCCTTCATGCGGTGGGTGCTACCGCTGGACACAGGGAACTGTAATCGCAGAGTAGCCGACTCCTGTAGCTTTTCTGCTGGTGTTCTGGTTGGAAGAGGCTTTGCATCCTGAATAAGACAAAGAAAAAATTCAAAGCCAGAGAAAATTTTCAAAAATGTGACAAACATTTTTGATCTACCAAAAAAAACCTTCCTCACGATGTATTAGGTGAAACAGTACCAATCATTTGAGGGAGCATAACATTTAATAAATACTTTAGATGTTTGGATTATTGAATTTCAAAGTTTTACACTATACACATTTATATTTGGTTTTAACATCCAAAAAAATAAGCAGAACCTATCATCTTCCAAAATAAGCTGCTGTATGGCATGGCCACATACCCTGATATTCAGAATAATGCTGCTGTTGTCCTTGACTTTGAACGGGTGATGGATGAATTCGTCCTCCTCACTCTTCTCCTGAACCATCTCGTCCTCCGATGAGGAGGAACTCTCCATTCTGTTCTTGGACTTGGAAGAAATCCTCTTACAGAAATCTTCATACATTAAAAAAAAAAGAAGAAAAAATATGAAAGAAAAATAATACACTAATTTTTCTTTTGGTAAGATATCTGTAAATAAACATGTAATATGGAAAGATTAACATTTGTGGTAACTTCATTTTCTGTTAACTTTAACACATTACCCATGCATTAGCATCCCAACTGTATTATGAGACAGCCTTCATTCTTTTTTTTACAGAGGCAAATCCATGGAATTATGTCCCAAAAAACCTACAGGTTGTTTTTTGAAAATAAGCTCTCACAAATTTCAATGATTCCACACTATTTCTATTTTATCATTGTATAAAATAATTAAAACTAAAAAAATAAAAATTAAAATTAAAACATGAGAAGGTAATATATATCAATTTTAAAAGAATATAAATTTCAACAGTGGCTAAAATATTAAAATGGAAAATTTGGGAATTCTAACTCTTGTGGATTTAGGCCTCTGTGAAATTCTTTAAGCCAAGATGAGTACATGTGAACTATAAATGCACTGAGTTCTTATCCCTGCCCAGGCACATACCTGTAAGCTCATCAATAGACTTGCCGCCCGATTTGATGGCTGCCAGGTCAGAGCTTGCCACTTGTCCAGACTTTGCCATAGCAATGGCATTTTTACTACAAAGATGAATAAATCCATATATTTAGATACTGTAAAATGAGAAAATCTGGGGCATATGTATTTTAGCACAAATGCAAGTGCCAATATATTGGCGCAATTAAATGTCTGTGCACGCATCTTTTATTTTAAAAGGTTAAATAAAATATGTTCTTGTTTAATCAACAGTACCGTATATACTCGCTTATAAGTCGGTATTTTGGGAGTAGAAATTTGAATGAAAAGTAGGGGTCCGACTTATAGGCATGACATACAATCAGATAATTTTTCCACTGAGTAAAACTTCGTTTTTGGGTGCCATTTTGCTTCCAACTTTTGACTTGCGATCCCTATACTTGACATGTTCATTTTTTAATTACTAAAAGATAAACACATTAATAAATACATTGAAAGTTTCAACTGTATTTCTTAAAAATATGAAAAAGTTTTTTTAAAGTATTTTTTATTTAAACAGGCAATTATTTACGCCTGAGGTGATAATAGCTGTAGGTATAACTGTACTTAAAACAACACAAGCCAACACTGAGTTTAAGAGGCTAATTACCAACCCTAATCAGTCAGAAGGGGATAAAATCACTGTCATTTTATTTCCAGTAGCATCTAAAATAGTTTTTGAGCTATAATCAAGTTGTATTGAGTGTTTAAAAAATAGAATGGCGTCCAAAATCGTAAGTTACAAACTTCAAGAAAGATAACTCTGTTTACAGAAAACTCTTAAAAAACATGGCGTCTAAAAGCGATCTAGTTGGATTACAGAACAGCAATTTCTGTTTAATACTTAAAAATTAAACACCAGAATAATTGCTGGTCTGTTTTAAAAAAATAAAGATCGTTTTATAATTATTCATAATTAATTACACCTGCATGAGGTGATAATAGCTATATTGGTGTCTGTAGGTGGCATGTCACCTAAAACAACACAAGCTAACACACCACTTTTAAAAGGGGCTATACCATCTTAATCAGTCAGTAGGGGATCAAAATCACTATCATTTTATTTTCAATAGTATTTAAAATATTTTTAAAGCTTTGACAAGTTTTCATTAGTGTATAAAAAAAAAAATATGGCGTCCAAAATCGAAAGTAGATGTCTTAACACCAACACTTAAAATGCATTGCATCTACAAATGACAACAGAGGGGTCAAACACCAATATTTTTTTAGCTAGAATATAGTAATGCTTGATAAAATGGGCTTATTTGATTGACAATCTGTAGACTGATTATCCAGAAAATATTACCCGACTTATAAGAGGGTCAATGGCAAAATCTTGTAAATGAACCTGAAAAATGGCAACCAACTTATAGGTGAACAATACTTATAGGCGAGAATATACGGTAAGGCCGAAATTTTATCTCGTGTTCAGCCAAGGTTTCTAACTTATGTACACTGTAAAATGTGGTTGAGAATATTATAAATTAATTGCATCTACATAATCATTACAACTTCATGATGCATTAACTTTTTCTGCTGATACCTACATTGCGATTTCCCGTAATTTGGCTTTGTCTATCTTCACCCTGAGATCGGCTGACACACGGAATGGCCTGTCTTTGGATTTTGACCTTGTAGGGGACCTGGATTTGGACTTTGACCTCCTACTATGGCGGTCTCTGTCATCCCGTGAATCACGCTCACTGACCCTTCTCCTATCTCGGCTACGATCTCGGTCATTGTGGTGTCTATCCCTGTCTCTTTCATACCTGTCACGCACTTTGTCCCTGATAAAATAAGCAGAGAATCATCATTGCTAATGCCGCTTATTCAAGTAGCTTTCAATTGATTTATTTATATTCTGCAGTAAGACAAACATTTCAATGTCCCAGTGTGTAGCCTACCTGTATTGATATGCATCATAGATAAATTTAGAATTGGAAGGTTGTTCTCTAGATCGTGACCTTGACCTTGATGATCTCCTTCTCTTTGGTGACCTACATGACAAAATCAGGAGTAAATCAGACAAAATGTAAATAAAGACCAAATTATTTTTATGATTGTATTGATTATCTTTCTAAAATGCCAAAACAAAAGTCTGAATACAAGTACCTATCAATTAATTGCATGTTTCAAATGCACATATGAAGTGTCTCCTTTGTTTAGATGGTTTAATAGCTGATAGTCAGTTTGCTTGATTTATTTTAATTTTGTTCAATTATTTGGTTCAGATTTTGTTTTATTCAATTCATTTTTTAACAGTCACTACACATTTCCCATTACGAAAAAGAGAATTTACTTAAAATAAATAAATAACAAATATATATAAAATCTTAACTCTGCGATAAACATCTTCAAATAATTAAAAGTGCATGAGGGACACTGTATACACAGCTGTTGTTTCGTTTTCCTAATTTGGTTAAAAAACTGAAGCATCCATATACCACCTTTCTCCCATTTGCAGCCATTTCAGTATAATTGTATAAGGGAAATACATGTACATGTAATTTTGAAGAACTGAAACATCAAACTGCCAGAACTGAAATCCTATCAGGGCATCAAATCAAACACTTTGTCACCATGAGTTGCACTGAATCCAAATTTCTGGATTCTATGTCATAACACATTCACGTTAAAACTACAAAACTTTGAATACAGCCTCAAACAGCGGCTCACTGAGGCACTGACCTTGACCTTGATCTGTGGGAATGTTTGCGCTTGCCCCTTGAATCACTCTCCGGGTCTTTGCTCTTGTGTTTCTTTTTCTTCCTCTTCTTTTCTTTCTTCTTCCTTTTCTTCTTCTGAGGTTTGGAGTCTTTGTCTGAGCTGGACAGTGACCCAGTTTCTGAGACCTCCCCATTCTCCTCACTATCCTCCGAGTCGGAATCATCGTCAGATGAGGATGAGACTTCGCCTGCAACCATCAATTGCAACATTCAAGTGTTGCTTACAGGAACACAATATACTTGTACACTGTCAAATAAACTCTAATAAATATCATTCATTTTCAATTTGCAAACCTTATGAATTCAGTGAGTTTATTTTCTTCTTTTCCAAACAAAAGCAACATTGCAAGATTATTATCAAACAAGAGGCCCATGGGCCACATCGCTCACCTGAGGAACAATAGGTATGATAAAATCAGCTTAATGGAGTCATAATACAAACTATCTGGACAATGTACAATAATACATGTAGATCCTGTATAAATAAAATCCATTTTCCCCTGGATATTCTTATGTTTATAATCATTAGTCCCTTTTCTAACAAGATGATTTTATAGTCATATCATATGTTGAGTATTGCAGTTCTCAAAATGATCCTTAACAATAGTTTATATATTAGATATAAACGTACATCAAACTCTGAACCTTCTCGGGAGGCCAAAGAATTGTCCTGGGGCCAAAGTCTTAACAATTATAAAGAAACATCTGGCTGATTAGTTTCTGAGAAGATTTTTAAAGATTTATCCTATATATTCCTTTGTTAAATTTTGACCCCCCATTGTGGCCCCACCCTACCCCTGGGGATCATGATTTTCACAACTATGAATCTACACTACCTGAGGATGCTTTTACACAAGTTTCAGCTTTCCTGGCTGATTAGTTTCTGAGAAGAAGATTTTTAAAGATTTACTCTGTTTATTCCTATGTAAAACATCGACCTCCCATTGTGGCCCAAACCTACCACCAGGGTTATGATTTTCACAAATTTGAATCTACACTACCTGAGGATGCTTCCACACAAGTTTCAGCTTTCCTGGCTAATTAGTTTCTGAGAAGAAGATTTTTAAAGATTTACTCTAATAATTTATATAATCATATGTTAAACTTCGACCCCCCATTGTGGCCCCATTCTACCCCCAGGGGTTATTATTTTCACAACTTTGAATCAACACTACCTGAGGATGCTTCCGAAGAAGTTTCAGCATTGCCGGCTGATTAGTTTCTGAGAAGAAGATTTTTAAAGATTTACTCTATATATTCCTATGTTAAACTTCGATCCCCCATTGTGGCCTCACCGTACCCCGGGGGTCATGATTTTCACAACTTTGAATCTACACTACCTGAGGATCCTTCCACACAAGTGTCAGCTTTCCTGGCCGATTAGTTTCTGAGAAGAAGATTTTTAAAGATTTATTCTATATATTCCTATGTAAAACTTCGATCCTTCATTGTGGCCCCACCCTACCTCTGGGGATCATGATTTTCACAAATTTGTATCTACATTACCTGATGATGCTTTCACACAAGTTTCAGCTTTCCTGGCTGATTAGTTTCTGAGGAGAAGATTTTTAAAGATTTACTCTATATATTCATTTGTTAAACTTCGACCCCCCATTGTGGCCCCACCCTCAGGTGAGCTAAAAAGGTTGTGGCCTCACCGTACCCCGGGGGTCATGATTTTCACAACTTTGAATCTACACTACCTGAGGATCCTTCCACACAAGTGTCAGCTTTCCTGGCCGATTAGTTTCTGAGAAGAAGATTTTTAAAGATTTATTCTATATATTCCTATGTAAAACTTCGATCCTTCATTGTGGCCCCACCCTACCTCCGGGGATCATGATTTTCACAAATTTGTATCTACATTACCTGATGATGCTTTCACACAAGTTTCAGCTTTCCTGGCTGATTAGTTTCTGAGGAGAAGATTTTTAAAGATTTACTCTATATATTCATTTGTTAAACTTCGACCCCCCCATTGTGGCCCCACCCTCAGGTGAGCTAAAAAGGTTAAGTTTACAATACAATAAGTTGTTAAAGTTGGTTTCTGGAAGAACAGACTTTGAAAATTTTCTTAATAAATATTGACAAATTTTTTACTTTTTTAAGCTTTAGTTTTTAAGATCTGTGTACAAACATAGAATTGTGAGCAAATCTCTGTATCTTGCTTATAATTCGAAGCTTAACACTCAAATATGGTTAGTAAATAGAAATTGTAAACAATTAAACACAAGAAACATGCACTACATGTATAACAAATAAAGAACACAATTTATTTTTTCGAAATGAATCATATATATACATGTATATACCTACATATTTCCGTCAGCGATATCAAACTCTATTTAAACTGAATAAACTCATCTCAAAAAAACCTATTGCATTAATCTACATGTACCATTACGCAAAAGATAATGCCGAATTACCGATAGAATGAATTGTATTTCAGTACCCCTACATTCGATTTTGCTTAATTTGCGCAGGTAAACAGTTAACTGTTTGATTTACCGAAGTCTCTGTTTGATTTGATACGTAAAAATCACGAAATACAGACGATAGTTTCCAGGTTACAAAGCATAATGAGAACGAAACGAAAATCAGAACAAGCTAACACCAACGTCATGTGTGAAAACTGTCAACGCATTGAAATATTTAGCCTCAATTTACTTCACAAAATCGGCACCAATATATTTTGTATGTTTCAAAATTTCCCTTCATACGCGAACTGTTGCACAATAAGCAAATTCATCATAGTCAGATCGACCCTTTTTCGTATAATGTCATGGCTGCTTTAAACAAAGAACCTCGTTTTAGAAGTATGGAATCATTTTACCGGATGCTGAACCCGAAGCTATTAAACTGATTGAAACACGCATTTCCTTTATTATTATTTTCGTAATAACTCAGATTTGAAACAGAATTACCACTTAATTTTTGCAATTTATATTTTCCTTCCCATAAGGATAATTTATGCTAAACTAGGTTGAATTTGCCTCTGTAGTTCTTGAGAAGAAGATTTTTAAAAATGCACCCCACTTTTTCTACAGTTTCAAGGTTTTCTCCGCTTTGAATACAGATCAAACTTTTATTTCTGCAATATATATTCGCCCTCCCATAAGGATGCTTTGTGCCAAATTTGGTTGAAATTGGATAAGCGGTTGTAGAGAAGAAGTTCAAAATGTAAAAAGTTTACAGACGGACCGACGACGGACAAAATGTGATCAGAATAGCTCACTTGAGCTTTCAGCTCAGGTGAGCTAAAAACAATGTTTCTAAAAACTCTAATGTCAATGATTTAGTACCATACATACATATATAAACAGAATCAGTCAAACACTTTATCAACATAAAAATCAATTAAAAACAAGTTCTCTTGTATGATTTATCAAACTTTTTAAATTTAAACTAGATAATCCAGTGGACAGGACAAATTGTTAGTACTAAACGTCATTTTTAACTCACCTCCCCAAGGTTATTCGACCAAAAAAAATGTTCAACCAAAAATTATTTTTAAAAAAAATTTGATAGAAAATAGGGCATACATGTATGAAAAAAGTATGAGCCATGATCTTTTCCTAGTTTTGCCTCACTTACACATGAACTTACCATCTTCCAGATCCTTTGCTCTGACCATCTCTCCTGAAGAGATCATGTCAGCACTTGTCTTGGTGATTTTAAACTCCATTTGGAGCTTGCCTCCTCTCTTGGTTCCGATCTGTACTTCCACTCGGGGCTTGTTCTGGGCCTCGTCACTGGATTTCCCTTCCCCAGTCTCGGTCTGATTACTGACACTGGAGCTGGGTTTTTCTTTGGAGTCCCACTTTGATTTCTTCTTATCATTCTGCTGGGTGGCTGTGGCAATGGTTGATAGCTCTTCATCGAGGAGTTTGTTCATCTCTTCCACAGAACTGGCCACACCATCCGATGATTTTTTCTCATCTTCCATGCTTAACTGCTTTGTCATCAACTTGTACATGTACTCCGACTCAATTTGCTTCATTTTGGAAGCCAAGAAATCCTTGAAAAAATCATCCACAATATCTTGAGGGAGCCCTGTTTCAGCTTTCCCTACTTCCCTTAGCATTGACTCTCGTATGCTTGCTTGGAAGTTGTTTGGAGTTAGGATGTTGATTGAAGGTTTTCCTGGGGGTGGGACGGGCTCCGGGATGGGTTTCACTTCAGGGATTGGCTTCCCGACTCCAGACTTCTCTGCAGTGGCCTTTGGCTTGGGTGGGTTGAGTTGATTTGGGATTGGAATGCTGTCTAGTTGTTGAGGGGGAGGTAAGGGAACTTTTTCTATCTCAATGACTGCTGTATCTGTGGCCACTGAACTCCCTTCAATCTTCTTCTTCACACTCTTTCCTGATGTTTTACTATCATTGCTGTCTGATTTTGAATTTCCAGGTGACGCAGGAATAGGGATATCCTTTAGAGATTCAGGCAATGGTATATCAGTATCTACCTTCAAAGGGAGATCATTCATGTCCACCTCCATTTCAACATTATTTTCTAATTTCCCATCCCTATGAACACTATCAGTGGTATCTTTAGCACATATACCCAGGAGATCCTTTTCTATTTTCAATTTAGAACCCAAAGTCTTTTCCTTGAGGTCTTCTTTCATGTCCAATAGCTGTACTTTCTTTTTCTCCAAAACTTCTAACAAATCGTCACTGTCCATTGAACCTTCCCTTGGGGAGCTGCCCTTGTTCTTCCTCCCATCTCCTTTAGACTTCTCACGGTCCTTCTCCCGGTCTTTATGCTTGTGTTTGTGTTTTTTCTTCTCCTTTTTCTTGTCTTTCTTTTTCTCCTTCTTATGTTTGTGGTGCTTCTTCTCTCTATCCTCGGACACAGACCTGCGGTCCTTAGAATCTTCTTGGACCTTCACAGCATCTGTGTTCAAACTGGTCATAGTGAAGGGGTTTTATAAAACTATGACCAATTTAGCATCTTTCCCTTGTAATAATGTGTACAGGTTAGTCCATCTTTTCCTAAAATTTCATGTCATGTATGCATCCACTTTTTGATCCATCATATGAATGCTAGACATCCTACAAAAATCATAATATCAGAGAATTACTTTATTTACACAGAGAAAAGGTACACACCCAGAAAGATACCTGTTTTGATCATTATCATTGGTGAATATCAATTTTCATGGGTCTAATGAAATGGCATGCATTTTCACAGTATAATGTTGCTTAACATATGCATAACTTTTATAAGTTTGCCAGTGTATGTATTCTTTAAAACAGGTTGGGACCAATTGCCCAAATGGGAGATAATAGCCTGTTTGGGATATAATAGCCCAAATGGGATATAAATTCAAGGTGCAAAAAATGAAAATGTTGGATTTGGTAATTTTTGATATAAATTCACACTGATTAATGTATACCAAATGCAACAACTTTTGGTTAGAAGTTTTCCTATAAGCCTATAGTCTCAGGGGCTGACAAATCCGATTGCCTGACCCCCGGGGCAAGTGATTTATCCGATCGGGAAAGCAAAAATTTGGTAGAGACTTGCCCGTGGGCAAGTGACTTTTTAACTTTTGCATATGTACTGAAAATGAAAGTACCGTATTTTGCCGAAAGTAATTCACACTTTTTTCAAAAAAATTCTTTACGATCTAAGGGTGCTTAAATAATACACCAGAATAAGCTTTTGACATTTTTTTTTTCTTGGTACAGCACTGGCTATCATCATTAAATAAAATTCTCACTGCTGTTCTTCAGTACTACGTACTGTTCTTGTGTTTGTTTATCGCAATGTTTAAAAGTGATTTAACCTTTAATAGAACTTTTAATTGCAAAAACTGTTTTGATTATAATCTGTTAATAAATAATTATAAAATGGCAATTTAACATCAGTTTGGGCTGTTTATTCTGTGTTCAACTTCTTTTAGCTGTGCTCACCGTCTCCATGCATGTACACCGCCATAACTTATGTTAAAAATAGATGTGTGCTAATCATCATCATAGCCTAAAGCTTTTACAAAATTAAAATAAACATGTAAGTCACTGATTGTTCTAAACGCGTTTCGACCCCCTTTCTTATTGTATACATTTAAACAAAGCGGTTACAATGTTGTAAGAAAAATGCAATCAATTAAAATAAATCTTTCTTTCCATTAATACATCCGAGAAAATTCGGAAAACAATGCACATAAGGAAAATGACACTCGTAACTTTTGAATGCTAATTCTTTGCATAGAGTCAATAACATGTAACATTACCTTTACAACGTTACATCTCTTAAAAGGAGACTAGGTTCAATACTCGATGAAATGATCATCGCCTGTCCGTTTCTCATTTCATCAAACACCGGAAGTGAAGAAATAACACTTCTGGTTTATATACCCAAAAAGACCCTGAAAGCCCCACCTACATCTTTATTGTAAATTTGAAAATAAGAATGTGAAAAAGAGAATATAATATTTGGTTTTAGGTTTGAACTTGATATAGCTTAATTTTGAGCCTATACAAATTAAAATATTTAGAGCTTTGATTAAAATATGGGATGTAAAATTATACACTTTTAAAATTCAATTCATTACAATGCATTCAAAGTTGGCCTATTCTTTAATAATATTTATCCATTCAGATCAAACAAAACTCATTAAGACATCCACAACTCAATCATATATCTACTTTTTACTTGACCTTCATTAAGGATTACGTTTACTCAGAATGAAAGAAAAAATCCACTGATGATAATGAAAAACCATCTACGTGTGTTGTGTTCGATTGGTATTTGTGGTCACTTTAAGTGGCCACTCTACTACACAATTAAATAATATTTTTAAATACATACTAAAAAACATTTTTAAAAAATAATAAGAATGAGAGATTTCCAATCATTTTGCTTACACAAGTCTCCTAGCTTTCACTTTCTGTGGGCATGTAGCTTAAATATAAACATGCCGTGGTCAAACGGTTTCCCGAGTTATTTCTTAAATGTTATGTTTGATAGCAGTTTAGTATTTCTGCATTGAAAATTATCAATGTTTAGTTATTTTATCTCATCGAGTTTAAACGCTGATATCTTCTATGGACGTGGCTGCAGAACAGTGTTCATTTGGTTTAACGAGTATGGGCGCCCAGAAATCATCGGGGAGGGCCGAAGAAGGCAAGGGATAATTTTGTTTACCAGCGCAAACGCATATCATCATCGGGTCCGATGCCTGTTTGAGGGAAATTTGCTATGTGTATTTATAATAAATTTATTAAAATTTTATCTTTCATCTTTTGGTTTCGGAATTAATAGCAACAGCAATTGCAAACATACGTGGATATAGAGCCCCCCCCCCTTCGAAAATTTAAATTCATTAACAGGTATAAAAAGTATTCTTTCCTTACTTTCCGTGAGTTAGGAAAGATTGCTTTTTATACCTGTTTCGTTAGACGTTTCTGTATTACCCACTCTTTGTTTTTCCAATCTGTAGACCTAAGAATAGCTTATTGAATAGTCTGAATAAGACAAGTCTGTTTATGGAAGGATCTATTTAAAGGGGCATGGTCACGATTTTGGTCAAATTTTTTTTTTATTTTTTTTTATTTACAATGCTTTAGAAATGCATTTCTAATGATCATGCAAATAAAATTTGAGAGTTATTCGTAGAATTATAAGCAAGATACAGGGCTCACAATTCTTTGTCATGTAAACAAGGCTCTTGCCCTGTTTTTGTTTACATAGGTTCAATATACCAGTAAAAAAAAATTTCCAGCTTATTTATATATCTTTTTTATTTATTTTTTGGCATAGATAAACAGGCCCTAACGTTTAACACATTCGGTTTAGGTTTAAAATTGAAATTTTTACTTCAACGTTAAAAATGTAAACAAAGTTAACGCTTTGTTTACATAGCGAATAATTTTAAGCTCTGTAACTCGTTTATTTCTCAACAAATGACACTCAAATTTCACTTGCCTATTAAGAATACCTTTCTGAAACATTGTAAATATTAAAATCGGAATTTTTTTTGGACCAAAATCGTGACCATGCCCCTTTAAAACATACATAGCCTTGACATGCGTCTCTTTGACCAGATATCCAAACAACTGCATTTTAACTTGCTTGTTTCCTCTTTTACACAAAAGCGCAAATACTCTTCCAAATCAAAACATCTCAATAAAAATATTTATAGAATAAGCTGCTTAGTCGTTTAGTCGTAAATACTTACAAAGGAACAAAATCATGCGCAATTATAATTCAATTATACACGTACAAGATATACTGGATCTTTCCGACCGACAGTTTTTATCATGTCTTTGCGTATTCCTATCGAGGATCGATACAGAAAATTACCCGTCAGATAATCCTTTCCAAAAATATCTTCATTTAATCCAATAAAATAATGACGACGCTCGAGGAGGATTCGGAATTCCAAAGAATATGTGATAAATCGAGCTTCTGACCTTTGAACCTTTGATGCGCCATCTTCGAAAAAATTTCCACTGTATATGTTTTTGTAGCATGATAAAATAAATTGTCTTTTTGGTGGAATTTTGTCCTTTGTTATGCCCACGACTTGCTATGACTAGAAATAAGGCCATGATAGGGTTATTCTGAATACTTAATATAACAGAAATCAACAATAAAAACAATGGTGCTAGGTAAAGATTCATATAAACGGCGAAAGGAAATTGAATCAATCTTCAATGTAAATAAAGGAAACAAACAATAAAATAAAACACCACCACACACGTGCATAGAAACTCTTTCAGACAATTTTGGTTATTCATCTACATGTATACATTTATTTCTTTTTTAATCATTAAGCTGGCTTCATGCAAATAAATTGGAGATTCCAATATCAAAAATTGAAGATCCAACTTTAAAGTTTGAAATTTAAAATAATCAACTTAAAAGTTTGAAAAAAAAATGTTTTTTTTCAAGATTTAAAGTTTCCTTTTCCAAGATCTAAGTTAGAAATTTCAACTTATTATAATATTAGAAGCTGCAAAAATAAAGTTGGCTTTTCAAAGATTACTAGAAAGTCCAACTTTATAGTTTAAAAATTCAAGTTGGAAACAACTCGAAAGTTGAAATTTTCAAGATCAGAAATTTATGAGACTAAAGTTGGAAATTCCAACTTTAAAGTTGAAAGCTTTTTTCAAGTTTATAGTTGCGAATTCTAACTTTATATTTGAAAAAAAATCCAACTTTAAAGTTTGAAATCTTAGCTCTTAATTTAAAACCACAGCTTTAAAGTTGGCTTTTCTAAATATTGAAGATGGCTTACCCAAGATAAAAGTATAAATTCTAACATTAATTTGGAATTTTCAACCGAAATAAAAAAAACAACCCAGTGAGCGGTGTTCGATTGGCCCAAAATAATACAGCTGAAAAATGTAGAGTTAAATGAAGTTTAAAGCTAAGGGATAGAAAACACACAACTTCGCTAAGCTTGAGCTATTTTATATAAATCACAATTTATATGATATAGCTGTAGACAAATCATTCATACTTCTGGGTTTTTTTTCCTTGTTCAAAACTTCATTATGCATGAAAGGTTTTATAATATTACATAGCGTCAAATACTATATCTTTTCCCCCGTATCACTGCAAGTCATAAGAATGCTGACTTTTAATTGTAAAATTTGTCATCACTTGGTTCAATATAAATAAATCAATGTAAGATTAAAGCAATGAATGCCAAGTGTTTATAGATGGCATTCGGACCTGACGTCAGAGAAAGAAAAACGAGCGGGAGATTACACAATGTCGATCACATCTGATGGAAGAATCCATGAGTGTGATGTTACATTTATAGGATTTCCATGGAAAATTTCGGCAGAGGGAAAAAAAATCAAAATCATGAAAAGTTAGATTACACTGTAATTAATCCCGATTTTTTTAATTACATGACTGTATATTGCTGGGAAAAAGTTTTAACAAAAATGAAAGCTTTCTTTTTGAATGTTTGTATTGAAGCGGGGAATTTAAAAAAGAGAGTAACAGCCAAAGTTTTACGGAATTGAAAAGATTTTTTTTTAAGTTGACCGTATTTAAACAAGGAGCTTGAACTTTGGGTAGTTGTGTCAAACAGCACTGTGACGTAGGCCTGTCTATTTCATTGCTAGGCATTCAGCAATGGCTCTTTGAAATCAACATGATTTGTCTAGCTTTTAAGCTAAGAGTACAAAATTGATGCATATTTCACTTAAAACCAGCGTCATATTGAACTTGTTTTGACGCAAGGAAAAGATGGTTACATCATACCGAAAGTCCAAGGTCAGGTTAAAATGGTTTTATTCTATCAACGAATGATATTTCTTACATTTATTCATTATTGTATCTATGTAGAGAGTATATTAATTGTGTCTTTTGAACAGAAAAATAAATCATATATAAGTAACCGGTCGCAACAAAAAGCAATAATAACAAAAAATAACAATATTCAAAAGGTGAAAATCCGACCTTTTCGCTGAATTGCAATAAATATCAGACATCTCAGAAAGCTATATCAATTTATCTTTCTGGAAATAAAGATCACAAAGAACTCCATGGAAAACAATGGGAAGAACTTAATCCCTATAATTAAATACTAGAGGACACAAAACACGTCAGAAAGGTATCTGTCGCCAACGTCATCAATCAACCTGTGACGGAATCAGGGGCTCAACACCAAAACGTCATCCATATATGTCAGACAGTATTATGATAGCGGGCTTTTTTTCTGTGCTTCACTCAACCGGCCAGGATTAAGGAACACGCGCAGCACCACTCAATAACATGGAGAGTTCCAATCTAAAATCGACCTGGAAGCCGGAGAGACAACATTTTGTGACAGGATGTATGGCGAGCTCTACTGTCCGATATGGCTGAAGATTTTTGCAACTATTGTGCTAGTGACAGAGACTATCCTCGGCGTCTGTCTAAACATGTCCGTTCTCTTGACTCCAATCTCCAAGAAGCACCTCCATGGGAATTTTTTTGTGAAGGATCTCGCGACTGCAAACCTGTTCGTGTCGGCGTGTATTCCACCTTTGATCACTGTTGTTGTCCTCCTGCCAGTCTTTAAGTTCCACGTCTTTGTTATCGTAGAGGGGCTGCTCTGTTTCAGCATCGTATCCAACAGTGCTTCTGTGACCTGCATCAGCATAGACCGGTACGTGTCCATCGTCAAACTGGACAAAATGGACAGAAATATCCTGTACCCCCGCACAGCCATCTGGTTTTTCTCTTTCCTGGGATTAGTCCTACCATTGGGAGCGTACAGTGTTCTAGACTCGACCGATGTACAAGATTGTTACTTGTTTAAGTGTCGAAACATACTGTTTGTGCTGAAGCCGTATTTCTTGTATGAAGTGTACAGCACGATTCTTTTTATAGTAGCCTCTTTCACAGTGATACCTTGCTACATCTCAGTGTACAACGTGGCCATCAAAAGAATCAAGATACGTATGCGGCTTACAAACAGCAACAGGGAAATTTTGTTGGGTCTGCTGAGACTTAAGAGGTTCCAAAGGGTCACGAAAATAACCGCCTGCATCATCGTGTCGTTCCTAATTTGCTGGGCTCCGCTCATTTTTCTGTCCTGGGTACCTATATTTAAATCCGACAGGAAAACCCTGGCCGCTCACGTAATTTCCATCATGATCGCAATGTTATCCAATATATTCAACCCGATTTTATACACGTTTGTCAGACCACAGACACAAATAAAACTCAAACGAAAACGAGAAGTGAAAGTGATAAGAAATTCATCTAGAATAGCACCACACACAACATTGGTTACCAGAACATCCATAAACATGGCAAAAGCGACACAACTTCTGGTGCCGCCTTCACAGGATCGTATTTCGTCATCATTCAGTGGTTCGTCAGATAGGTTCACCAACTCAGATTTCCACAGTACAGAAGCTATTTCTGTGGCAAATATCACGAACCATTTTGATGAAGAATTCGAATTAAGTCAAGATTAAAAAGACTAAAAAAAATGTCCATTTATTGTACTAACATTTTCATTCTTATAAAAGATTTCAACATTTAGTGTTATTTTATACATATCGTTGAAAATAAATAAAGTTTGTCCAAAAAGAATGATCAGATTGCAATTGTTTCTTTCAAAGTTGGTGTATGTAGTTAATTCATTGGAATGCCTTTATTATGTCGATATGACGATTCAAAACAATTTATTCGAAATAAAGTAATTGAGAAATGTACTTCTTTAGTAAAAGGTTTATTTTATATGCATATTAACTGGAATTTTTTTCTGGGGAAAATTTACTAAGCAGCTCAGTTAAATTTCATAAGTTGGTCTAATCTGAGTAAGGAGGCTGGATGATCAACAAGTTAACCCTCAGATCGTCCTAAAATATCTGGATCGTTAAGCCAAAAACTTTAAGGTAGTAAAGAAAAAATCCCTATATTTTACCTTTGAAATTTAGTTAATTCCTATATTTTTATACGGAGCTCTTTTTTTAAAGGAGATCAATAAGGTCTAAAAATGGCCATGACCATCGAGCCGTCTTAACTTTTGAACTATTGACTGAGGGGTAAACCTCTGCATGCGTATCATGGCGTATATCTAGACCAGGCCCTATGATATCACGAAGCTGTCAGGACAGTATATGATCACGGTATAAAAGTCTGTTTTGATTTGTTACATGCAAACAAAACTAAATTGAAATAACGGTTTGTCTTCTAATCGGGCTGCTGCCTACATATTTCATTAAATTGTCAATCTAGAACGTGTATTAATAATTTTTTTGGTGAATGACTGTAAATCTGAGATATTTCGGGGGACCTGCATCTATCCGTATTTTCTGGAGGAGACAGATTTATGTAATTTCTTAATATGTGTCAAAGATTTTAAATACGTAAAGATAATTGTTGAAAATTTATTTAAAATAATTATTGAAAGTTAAGAAAGTTCTAGAGTATACTTTTTATTTAAAAAATGAAAACAAATGCTCATATTACTAAACACTCCTCCAAAGTCGTTTTTTAACGGAAATGTTGTGTGAACATACTCTTTTTCATGTTTCTCAATAATACATTTCGTTGGCAATAATCCTATTTTATATCTGAATGACGATTTCATGACATGCAAGTTAAAAGGACAAATATGTATTTTAAATTTCATTCAAATAAATGAAACGTAATTTCTTTGCGTTAGAATTACTTTGACAATGCTTTACATCTTTAAATAGACTCAATCCCTTCCGGTGATCACGCGATGGTTGACGTAATGTATGTCACTATCTGCTCGTGTAAGGGAATCACGCGTTGTTTCATTTGGTGATCACCTGAGGGTAATAAGAAAGAAAGTGAAGAAGTAAAACGTCAACTTTTTTATCGCCTCGCCGATTGTAATTAAAAAACTTTATTGTAGCCTACAAACAAATGTACATAGGTTATCACAGATTTCAAAGCTCACCGAGACGAGGCTAGTTTCACCTAAAGTTATAAGACATCACCTTTATGTGACCAAATGTCTATGAGAAAGTCAGAGATAGTGATCTTGGATATTGCATACTGTAGTTGGTTTGACACAATATCGCATATGATGTGATACAAAATTGTATGATAATCACATGATAATTTCATACGGTATTATATGATAAAATGTTAATCACAACACTAATATAATGTATGAATAGTGTCTGTTTGGGAGGGTAACAGTTGAAATTTACACCAGTCGAAAACCATTGTCGATCGACGAGAAGTGAAGGTTGACAACGGTTTTCTATGGGTGTCAATTTCAACCGCTGCCCTCCCAAACATGCACTATTTATTTTCTTGTACTGAATGTCTTAATTTTAGATTTTACTGTTTTAAATTTTTTGACGTAAATTCTACGGTGAACCTTACGCGCATAATTTACGCGCATGTAACAATTCGTTGTGTTACCCGTTGCGAAGTGTGTTGCTAACGCTGAGGGTAATAGAACGGATTTTCAACAGCGTCCAAACCAATCAGATTTCAGTATTTAATATGCAAGTATAATAACACATAATACAATACATTATTTTAGCAAATGGTATTAGATTGCATGATAGATAAAGTATATTGTTATACTTTCATGTTAAAAATCTGATTGGTAAGACGCACTTGATAATCCGTTCTATTACCCTCAGCGTTAGCAACAGACTTGACAACGGGTAACAACGTTGCATGTAACATGCGCGTAACCGTACGTAGGCGCATAATTTACGCACATGTAACAATTCGTCGTGTTACCCCGTTTTCAAGTGTGTTACTAACGCTAAAGGTAATAGAACAGGTTATAAACTGTGTCTTAACCAATCAGATTTCAGTATTTAACATAAAAGGTAATAAAAACAAAGAACTGCGAACGCTAACGCCCGTTTCCCGCCTACATTTTACATCCAAATATTTCGGAATTTCTGTCAGATATTAAAAAAATAAGTTTTCTACAAAAAAGTATAATCAAATCCTAATCAATTTATATCACAACAAAATTTGTAATAAAATTATTTATTTTTAAACAAAAGTTTTGCTAACGCGGGGTCTAAAAAAATTTCATTGGAATCGGTCTCTATGAGTGAGGAAAATTTTATTTAGCGGCCAATATGTGCATAAAAACTTAATGATAACATATTTACGAAATGTTTTAAAGTAAAATTTCATTTTATTTCATATCTGTTAATTAGTTTTCGAAAATTTACAAAGCAAAATTCTTTTTTTGGAATGTATTTCGGTCTGTAGACATATGTTCCCTCCCCCCCCCACCCCCCCCCCACCCCCCCCCCCCCCCCCGTGAAACAACAGACCCTTTAGTAAAAATATGCTAAATAACAATAATTAAAACCCCTCAAAAGGAATTTTTGTTTCACGGGGGGAAAGATGTTTTAAAAAACATTTCCGTTTTCCGTTATTTTCTATTATGAAATGAGCTATTTTAACCCAATATACAAAGTTATCTCGCTTTGTTTGACCAAATCAATTATATTTAATGAAAATATACATAAATGTTTACATTATTATAAAAAATTAACTTTAATTTGACAACTTTCAAAAAAAGACTTTTAGTTACGCGGCTAGACAATGCTATCGTTCGCAGTCCTTGTTTCATGTACATGCGTGTGAATTATGCGCCTACGGTTCACTGTAGAATTTATGTAATTTCTTTTTAAAAGCAGTAACGTTTTCTGTAAAATTAAGACATTCAGCAGAATAAAAGAAATAGTGCCTGCTTGGGTCGAGTTAGGGTTACAGTTGAAATTGACACCCATGGAAACCGTTGTCAACCTTCGCTTCGCGTCGCTCCGCTTTCTCGGGGTGTCAATTTCAACTGTTACCCTCCCAAACAGGCACTATTTATATAATATAATATTATATGATACAATGTTGTATCAAATAATAAAATAGTGTTTCATATCTTACAGTACTATATATCATAGGAATCATGTTATATCATTTAAACAACAACAAGCAAGTTTGAGTGAGGTAGGCTAAGTATTTTTTTTTTAGCAGCCTTAATAATTGAGAACAGGCTCTGTATCTTAAGCTAGTCTTAAGTTTTAAATCCAAAGTTACATGATCCACGAAAGTGAGTAAGGACAGCTTTTATTCCAATTAACAGTCAAACTTCTCTAAAAACTTTTGCTGCTGCAGCATTAATAATTGAGATAATCAACATCAAGTTCTGTATCTGAAGCTACCTCTATTTACACATCCATTGTAATATTGACTGTTTAAGTCTGACTACGTCTAAGCAAAATTTACTTCTTTTTATAACCATGCAGCTAGCCCCAAGAGCCTTAAACAATTTGAACTGTTCCAAAATCTTAAAAACCTGCTTAAGCATCTAGATAATCAATATCACTCTCTGTATCTGATGCTTCCTCTGTGATTCATTTATAATTATATAGTTAAATCAACCATGCAAGTTTGAAATAGTACTATTAATATTAAACCAAACCTCTTCAAGCATCTGAAACCTATAGCTTTGATTCAGCATCCACGTCTGTGAACTGCATTAGAATCACAAGATGCATTATCTTTTCAAATTTAATAAAGATTAAACGAATTATAACTAAGATTTGTCTATCAAAAGGGCATCTGCTCTAGAAACTTTAACCAGCTCAAAAATCTTAACCTCATCCAGCATCCAAAATCTTTAGCTCAAATTCAGCATTCACCTCTGGATCAGATTCACCAATAAAGCCTATCAATTGCAACAGTATCACGAAACGCACAATCCATGCAAGTTTGGTGTTGTTAGGAACAGTTATAATTAAGATAAAATCATCAGAGGGTACCTGCTCCAAAAACTTTAACCAGCTCTAAAAACCTTAACCTTATTCAGAATCGAAAATCCATGTCTCAGATTCAGCATTCAATCCTGTCATAAGATGCATCCACCATATAAGTTTGGTAAGAGCAGGATCATTAATTAGTAAGATATAGCCATCAAAGGGCACCTGCCCCAAAGACTTTTACCACCTACAAAGACCTTAACCTTATTCAGAATCCAAAACTTTTGTCTCGGATTCAGCATTCAAGTCCTTCAAGTGCTTAAGTATTACATGATTGCACTATCCATGCAAGTTTGGTGAAGTTAGGACCAGTAATAACAAAGATATAGTCATCAAAGGCCACGAGCTTCAAACACTTAAACCAGCTCAAAAAAAAACCTCATTCAGCATAATTAGGAAACCTTTGTCTCAGATTCAGCATAGAAGTCTTTCAAGTGTTTAAGTATTATATGATGCACTATCCATGCAAGTCTGGTGAAGTTAGGACCAGTAATAACTAAGATATAATCATCAGAGTGCTCCTGCTCCAAAAACCTGAACAAGCTCCAAAATCCTTATACAGCAATCAAAACCTTTAGCTAAGATTCAGCAATCAAGCCTTTCAGGTGCATCAGTATCATAAGACCCACCACCCATGCAAGTTTACTGAAGTTAGGACCAGTAATAACTAAGATATAATCGCAGAGGGCACCTGTTCTATAAACTTGAACCAGCTCCAAAAACTTGAACCTCCTCCAGCATCTACAAATCATGGCCCAGATTCAGCATCCAAGTTTTTGAAGTCCATAAGTAGGTCTACATGCACAATCAAGTTTGGTGAAGATAGGACAAGAAATATATGAGATACAGGACATGCAACAAAAACTTTAACCAGACTGGGACGCCGGCGCCAAGGGTATTAAGCAAAAACTCCTCCCACCTTTGTCTTGGTGAACTAAAACCCCATTAGAATCAAAAGTTTCTACTTTTATTTTTTTTTTTACATTTTGACAATTAACAATATGTGTAACAAAATATTTTAATTTTTACTGTAGAATACTGTAATTCATGGTGACAAGTAAAATTATCTTCAACATGCAGACAAAAAAACACCCAAAAAGTAGGAAATGCATTCATATTACATTTACAGTATGTGGGACAACCCCTACATCAAGTGTGTGCTGAATGTTTCCTCTGGAATAATAGTTGGAATAGAGGCGTTCGGTTATCTCTCTACATATAAGGTGATGAAGAGGTTTTTAGATGTAAACCAAGCAAAAATTGACATGAATATGACACAAAAAATATAAATTTATTAAAAAGCTATACATGTTCAACCTCATGGCACTGTAAAAATATAACATAGACTTTCTGTAATTGCTTTGGTTCCTTTATGATTGAAAATATAATTAAATTGCTTTAAGGTTGAAAAATTTAATGAAATAGATAAGGCCAGATAAGTTTATATATACAAGTCAATTAACATTATTGTAAGGTAAACTGAATTAAGGTGTAAAAAAAAAAATAAAAACCAAAAAAATGCACACATGTATAACATTTTTTGACACATGCTTACTGTATAATGTTATTCATAACTGTAGGGAAATCAATGCTTTAATTATTCTTAACAACTGTATGACACATTCTGAAATAATTATAACTAAAATGGAAAATAAAACACTGTGTAGCCTATCAATAAAACATTTCATTAAACATCACAACAAAACGTGATTTTTTTTTTGATATATAAAATATATCTCTTAAAACACACATACAAAAATCAAACAAATACTAAATTGCAATTAAAAAAAAAGTAAAAATATTTGTTACAGTAATAACTGTAAAAGTATTTGAGTATCACAGCTACGCTATCATAAAGAACACAGTGAGTTTATTAAACAACAATTCTCTATTAATCAGCTGGCCCCCTTAATTATGTACAATATAAAATTCAGGTCATTTGTTTACCTGCTATAATTATTCATAGACCATGTGACTAGATTACTATAAATAACACTGGTCATTCAAATTCAGAATCGACGCTCGCAATAACCTGAATACCATGTATATTCAGGCAATAAAAAGAATTGTATTTTGTTATATATATAGATATGCCTTAATAAATAGTTAAATAGTTTACAAGTAATTAGGAGTTAAACGTATGTAATAGAAAGACAATTATGAAATATGTGATGTGAATAAAAGGTTATAGTGAGTAGCATCACTATATGTTCGTCTTTGTCTTTAATTTGTCTTGTCACATTGATTAGAATAAGTTTATATTCGGACAAATGCAGTGAGGGAATATATAAAGAAGGTGTTTGATAGGTCATTTGTTGGTGGGTTTAGGGAGAGGGTTGCTGTCACTTCCGGGCGGGTTTTGGAGGAGGGTTGCGGTCACTTTTTGGCGGGTTTAAGCGGAGGGTTACGCCTGCCTACGGCCTGCTGTCTGGCGGCCTGTACTCTTGCCCTGCTCTGTTGTCTCTCTGCCTTTTGCTTTAAAGATATAAACAATATGGACATCGATTTTAGGCATTCATATAAAATGAAACAACATTTTTCTTAGGTACAAATAAACATATTCTCACCCTCTCTTGATATCTCCTCTCAAAATAGTCCATGTCAGTTTCCCCGGGTCTCCTCATGGCCGACATTCTCTCTGCTAAGTCCTCATCCACCTCACTGCCTGAAGGCTGACCTAATTACAATACAATATATACATATAAAGTATTCGGGAATGTATACATTAGCAACAGACCTGATGACTTTGGACAACTACATTATAACTTTTCATTGCAATCATCGTTTTCTTTACCTTTCACTTACAAAAAATGATTACCGGTAAACTATAATTACTTTGCTAAAGTACACGTAAAGGAGTTAACACTTTACTGTGAATCTCTTAATTCATTACTCGAGTTATATAGTTTATTATCATTTAAATTCTAATCAACTAATCTTAAATAAATATATTGAATTCTGAAAGTATTTATGTTGGCTAACCAAATTCATCAACATTGTATATTGATCAAAACTTTTCTACATCATGAGTTGCATTCAGACCATATTTTCTTTGAATTTTAGTATTTGTTTTAGACAGACTTACCTTTGAGAGCTCTTTGTTGCATCTTATGAGCTTTGATGGATGTGACGTTGGCCCGTAAGAAAGGATGGTCTGATGCTGTAATTGGCTGCTCCAGAAACTCCTGGGATGGGGCCCCTTTAATCACATGTACAACATCAATACAATGGTACCATGTAGGGATATATGTATTTTACATGTATATACATTCACATATTATTGAAAATTGTTGCCACATGAATACAATAAAACCACATAAACATAAGAAACCATATGAACATGAACATAAATACCAGATGAACATCAAAGACCCCCCCCCCCCCCCCCCCCCATGGCCTGCTAGAAGATTTTATCACACACCAACCAGGTTCATTTTCTGACAATGCTGTTTATTACTTAAATTTACATTTGCAAAAAGCAAATTATGCAGAACTATTAGCATTATAGTGTTTTTATGTTTATTATAAATAAATGCAATCTTCCAACGTTAAAGCACTGTGTTCATTGTGATGTGAACTCTTGACCAGTTAAAAAGTTCACATAGAAATGAACGTTTTTGCTCTTCTATGGGTTCATATAAGAAAACCTAATTGCAAAATGTAAATGTTTAAACAACAATATGCTTTCTGTAGAGTTATTCATGTGGGATATGAATGTAGCAACAATGCAAATGTAGCGACATTAATATTGCAAAAAATTACATATCCTAAATTCTTGTATATATTGAAATCCTTCTTTTAACAAATTATCGAATTCTTCATAGAAAGTACCAGTAGGTAAAAAAAACTAAATAACTGTTAATGCACATCAATTCATTAGATAAAATAAATAGCCCAGTCACATATATGGGAATTGAGCCAGACATCACCAGGATTCTATAGAGCTATATATAAATTTCAATCATTGTTTCTAAGAAATCCTAAGAGGAGATAATACATGTACTCAGTAGAAGTGAATACACAAATACCTATTCCACTGGGGTCCAGCCTCATATAGCCATCCATCAGGGAGGAGAACCCGGTCAGGCCCCCCATGGCCTGGTACGGGACGTCCTGACCCACGGGGTGACCTCGGGCCAGCCTCTCGTCCTTGGTTTCCACCAACATGTGGTGACTGGAGTACGGATTCCCACAACCACAGGTGTAGGAGCTGTGGAAACCGGAACAACCGCATTTACCTGAAGTAGGAAACTAGTGGATATATGGAGACAAAGGCTAGACGTTATTGTGATATAACTACATGTACATTCTGGAAAAAAAGTGACAAGCTATGCACTTTGTGTGTTAGGGATTTATCATGAAAATTAATGTTTTTGAGGGAATAAATCTGAAATGTTAAATAGTACGATCAAATAACCTTCAAAGTTGATTTTTGATTTTATACTTGATTTTTTTAAACATTTTGTAAAATGAGTAATGGTCAATGTCATTGATTGATTTTTCAAATTTAGATTTTTTATCATAAAAATATTCTGGTCCAGGGAACAATGTAACTATTTGTTGTCAGAGCATGTGTTTTATTTCAGTATGAGTAAGATCAAATCAGAGTCTAACAGACATTTCTAAATAGTAAAATTTGAATTCTGAACAAAAATTAAGTCTAAGATAGGACACAGCGGACGAGCAGATGACACAGTTCAGACAACTCTTACATGTACAGTAAATCTATCTGGGCACGACAAGATCCAGAGTTATGTCACATGTACTGTTGTGTGTTGTCCTTCCCAATTTCTATCTTTTTGAAATACTGTAGATTCCTAATTAAACCCAAGGAATTAATATTTGCACAAAATTGCCATAAGGACACTTAGCACATTTGAACATCTCAGTATAATTTTTTTTGAAGGAGCTATATGAAATAAAAAATGAAAGTTTGGTCTAATCACCGTGTTCCTGCAATTTTTATACGAAAACTAAAGCAGAGTGCTGGAATTAAGTTTCGATATAAGGAATCTTCAGTCTGTGGCTAATATTGTTTAAATGATACCACACACAGCTATATTTTCTACTGAATAAATCAGTATACTGGAAGAACTCAATAAACTGGACAACAAAAACCCACAATGTTTACCCTCTAGACAATTTTTAAAATTGATATACCCGGTAATTTATTTTTTACCATTGTGATGGAAATAATCTGACTAGATGCTTTTTAAATTTATCAATAAAATTAAGTTGGAAATAAAAGGATTAAGAATGCCTTAGCTTCAATGTAACGGTACATGTAAATTCAGTTTTTGAACCAGTGGAAATTTGGGTCTATATGACTTGTGGATTTTTCAGGCACCATTTAAAATTAAGGTCTTCTACAGCACACAGTAGTGAGGTGACAGTACCATTTTTACACCTGTGAGGTGACATGGCAGCGTGCTCCTCCGTGAAGTGTTTACAAGTACAGCGAATCGACTGGCTCCCATTTAGTGGGACGTACTCGTAGGAGTAGCAGCCGCAACCTTTGACCTTACATGGGAGGAGGATAGGGCGGTCCTGGGGAAGGACTTCAAAGTCCGTCTTGTGTTGTCGGTATCTATAAAAGTTTGCTTTGATTATTGTCAGTTCATCAGATCTCTTTAACAAACTTTGATGATTTTTTTTTTTTGGTTTTGACAAAATTTGATTTGACTCGTAATTATAGGCAGTATTCAATGAGAGAGAGAGAGAGAGAGAGAGTGAGAGAGAGAGAGAGAGAGAGAGAGAGAGAGAGAGAGAGAGAGAGAGAGAGAGAGAGAGAGAGAGAGGGAAAGAGAGAGAGTTATGCTACTAACTTCCAAATACTGGTAATCAATATGAAATTCTAGTGACATAATCAGTGTACACACTGAAGTATGGTATACCTGTGGTTACAGAAGCACAGTGTTTCAGGACCCACCAACTTGCAGTCCATCCCTTCTGGATTAACCCAGCTGGTGAAAATTCTGTTTTTCATTCTCTAGCATAAGATATGTACATATAAATTTTATGCACGCATCACATATAATTTTCAAGTCAGTTATATTTGAATTTAAGAACATTTGTGTGTGTGTGTGTGTGAGAGAGAGAGAGAGAGAGAGAGAGAGAGAGAGAGAGAGAGAGAGAGAGAGAGAGATCATGATCATACCATAGGAAGCACTCTCTTTTTGTAAGCTTCATACTGTTCTGGGGTAAACATCACTCCCCCATCATCATCCCCTACAATCCTACAAAACATATCAAAGTAACAAAAAATTTTCTTTTATGCATGGATTGATTTTTTTTTAATTTAGCAGAAAAAATTATTACATTAATATCAAAAAGAGGTATATGTATATTCATTTCATTCTAATCACAAATCTTGAGGTCCATTGTCTTATTGGCTAAGAATCCTAAGATTATATACAACTAGAATCATTTTAACAAGAACTTGGACTTTGGGTAGTTGTGTTAAAGAGCAATGTGATGTAGGCCTGTCTATTTCATTGTCAGCCACTCAGCCATGGCTCTCTGAAATCAAAAAGATTTGTCTGGCTTTTCAGGTAAGACTACGCAATTGGTGCATATTTCGTTTGAAACATCATCATTTTTAACTTGTTTTGACGCAAGAAATAGATAGCTTTGTCCTACTGGAATTCCAAGATCTTGTTAAATTGGTTCTAATTTCATACCTTCAGTGATTTTATCTCAAAAATACAGCAGAATATATACATATATGCATTGATCCTTTCATTAGAATGGCTTTTACTATATATGTGTGACTCAGAGTTGTTCGATCATTGTACCACAGAGCTCTGTGGGTAGAGCACCTGACTAGAGATTCAGGGGGTCTGGATTCGAATCCAAGTATGATCCGTCATTATAGATATACATTAGGCCTACATTGTATGTATATATATCGCATAGCCCCCTAACTCCGTCACTACCCTAACTCCGTCACTTTCGGGAAACTCCTCGCCGTGTGAAATCAAGTACAATTATGACGTCATTTTTTACTTGTCAAAAATCTTTCATCAAATGTCAACAATTTGCAACGGTTAAATTGAAGAATGTGTCAAAAAATAACAGAATTAAACCTTGTTCATTTTATGCACCATTAATTGTGTGAAATCAGCTAAAACTTTTTCACGGGTGCACTAAAATATCGATATTTCTGACATGCGGGCCCATTCTACCATTTACGGTGGTCAGCCATTTTTAGAGAGGTCAAGATGAAACATTTCACATGTAAGACATTTTTGATTAAGGTAATTAATACATTTTTTTCAGTCCGCAATAGCCTTTATGCAATACTCTTGATGATAACGTCAAATCGCTCATGTCGATACTTTTGCCTTATACAGGGTATAGATATCTCCGGTGTATCGCTATTTAGAATATGCTACATTTCTAAAAATGTAATAAATAAATAATATAATAAGTAAGTTATTAATAAAAATATAATTTTTTTTTAAATATGTAAGGACATAAATCAAACGGCATCCATACATTCTGAAAAGACCATTATGATTGTTGTTACATGGACCCATTTTTTATTCTGGCGATCATTTCATTTCGATGAAATTAAATACAATTTAAATTGTATGCACCATTTTTACTTATTATAACTTGGCCTAGATACAAATGGAGTTTTAACTAAATTGTTAATGTGTCTTCATTCCCTGCCCTATCATAGAGCATGTGGGTGACGGAGTTAGGTTCACAAGATATGATAAGCACGCGTGATAAACGTCGTATTCAGAGAGCTTATTTGAATAAAAATAAAAATATTTTTGTCAATAATTTTATAAATTATTTTGTTTCAGATTATATTCAGTGATTGCAAATGATAAAAACCACAAAAAATAATTTACAGAGAAATGCGGGAGGTTTTCTGCTTATGCTGACGGAGTTTGGGAACTCGGGGATACATTAATTGTATTTCTCCCATACTCCGTTATATAGATACAAATAGTAAAGGTTTTTAAATTTTTATCAAACTGGACCTGCGATATAAATTATCAAAACTGTGAAAGACAAAGGCAAGTTGGATCTACTACTTGGATAAGCTTTCACTTTGTCCACGTCTTTAAGATGAGGAAATTCTAGCTAATAAAAAACAACACACAATTTCAATCTCCTTGAGTACCTCTTATACTCCGCATAAGCGTCCACAGAGGCAGCCGCCGACGGCCCAAACTTAAGATGGTATTGCCTCGCCGCCATTTAAATGACAAAAATTCAAAACTTTATTTTGAACTTGATGAAAAAATTCGCTAGAAACATGTAAACAACCCAGGCAATCGGAAACACTCTGTGTTTTCCCCTTTCTATTTGATGGAATTTGCGAGGTAATCCGAAATTAAGGAGCCAACAAAAGCGGATAGCATATTCCCGAGAAGAAACCCCAACACGGCGCTTGAGGACAGGACCGACCCCCTCCATCCCCCACTCACAGTGTCTAGACCCCCGGAACTTTACTTGTTTCTTTTCTTTAAATTATCCTTTCCACGGAATTACTTAAAACATTGTGGAAAAATGCATATCCCCTCTATATATAATAGAAAATGTTTGTTTGAAATAATTTTGTGCAATGTCAATGCTGGATGTATACATTAGATTATAAATATGTCATAAAAAGATAACTTAAAGAAAAAAATGAGAAAAGTCCCGGGGGTCTAGATACTTGGAGGTGGGGGTGGAGGAGGGGGGGGGGGTCGATCCCGTCCTCAAGCTTCTGTGACTGGAAAGTAGAAACAAATCATTGAGTGAAATGACAAAAAACAACAAAAAAAAAAAAAAAAACAATGAAAGCAAAAAAACCAAAACCTAGAGAAACATTGATATTTATTCCATACCCCTACCCCCCCCCCCCCAAAAAAAAATACCAACAAATCATTGTTCAAAACAAACCCCAACAAATACAAAACCAAACCAAAAAAAAACCCAACAACAACAACAACACAAAGTAATCTAGATTTTTCGTATTAAGTAATAATGTATATATATATATATATATATATATATATATATATATATATATATATATATATATATATATATATATATATATATATATATATATATATATATATATATATATATATATATATATATATATATATAGAACCAATTAAGATATATACATATACGCACTAAAAGGCTATATAGAATTCCTTATAATGACTATGTTGCATGACTGTCCGAACAGGTGTAAATGTACTATATAGTGTCGGTTTTTACATTATCATATGTATATCAATATCCTAGCTTGTTTGAAAAAAAAAACCCGTGCATATTCAAACTTGATACCACATCCGAGATTTATTAACAATCCAAATTTTCCACGAGTATTTTAATTCCTGTGCAGCTTGCATTTTAAACGCAAACCTATATCATTTTAAGGATTTAAAAAAAAATCACATATATTAGGATGGAGTGCCAGAGGTAGGTGTTTATTTTATCTTGCAGTGATCTTCATTCATTAGCCTCTACCCATCACGTGTATCGGCGATACAATTTTACTTTGTAATTGCAGCGCACATTCGCTTGGTTTTTTTTTTTTTTAAAGTTTTAGACAATGATACGCGCTATGACCAATATAAGTATCGTTTCCCATTAGGGATATTCACGAATATGAATTATCATTTTTTTTTTTAATAAAAAAATCCTATCTTTATCTTTATGAGTGTAAATTGCATATCAAACGACGACTGATTGTCTTTTGTTCCAGGATGCTTGTTTTGGTCATTTGTCTGTCTGTCTCCGGGATGCGGGCTGTTATAGCCGGTAACGCGAGTCGCGGACTCAGCACCTGGAATCTGTTCAGAGAGGACTACCTCTCGGCCAGACAGACCTGTCACACCATGGGGTTTGTCAAACAACAAAAGGCAAATTGCAATCAAAAAGGTATAACTATTGGGTCGATACATGTTTGTACACGAGTTAATAAATACAATCACGTAGAACCGTTTTAACAAGAGCTTGGACTTTGGGAGGTATGTGACAAACTCCGATTCAATGAAGGCGGCGTCTACTCTGGTTAACTGTCCATGCAGTCATTGGATAATAAACAGGGGTATATTGAATGCATGCAGTGACACTCGTCCGGCTAGAACAGATCTTGACAAACAACTGTCCGGTTTTGACAGTTTATGAATATTTAGCTTTTAATAGCGAATTAGAAGAAAGGAGGCCTATTTTGATGATCGAGAGAACTAGATAGTAACATCCAACAGGAAGTCCAAGCAAGCTCTTGTTAAAATGGTTCTACACAGTTCATAATTTTTTTATATCCAAAATTTTAAATCGCATGATAAGAAAGAAGTTTGTTTGGCTTTTTATTTGCTCGACTTCAGTTTCCTTAACATTCGGGATGCTGTTGGGGAACATGTTACACACTCCATACTTAATCAAAGTACTGAAGTACTGACGGGAGTTGATTTTATCGATTATCATTTATTCAAAATCAACGATATGTGACTTTACATGACAAGAAGTATCAGTAATCGAAATATTTCTGAGAAATTGTATGGAACCAGGCAAGATTGAACTCTTGTCTTTGTACAATTTAAAATCTTACTATTTTCATGGTATTAATAAATAAGTTTTCTTGAAAAAGAATGCTTCAGAATACATAGCATCGAATTTATCGATTATTTTCAAGAACTAAGTGTTGTCAGCGGTATTGATTTGTGCTTAGGTGTAAACACTGTTTCACTTTCGCTTTGCCCGAGTAAGTGCATAAGAGAGTTAATTAAAATCAACTCCCAAAAAGTAGACCAAGTTTGTCGTAGTTTCAGAATCAGATTATTTTTTTTGGGGGGGGGGGATCACTTTGAACAAATAAAAATTCTTCAAGCATGAATAAAGCAATCAAACAAGTATAATTTTACGTAGGAGATACATTAAAGATGTTTCAATTTTATGCAGATACTATTGCCTTTGATGCCGAATTAAAATCCCCATTAAAAGGATTAAGAAGTGGACAGAAGATAATATTCCCTGTGATTAGAGAAAACATCGGTGGCGGATATGACGCAATCAATGGCGTGTTTACGTCCCCCTTAAGCGGCATGTACGTGTTTCAGTGGACCACCGTTGTCACAGAAATCGTATCTACTGACACAGTTTTAGTAATCGACGGACAAAGAAGGGCATTCAATAAATGCAACTCTCGTAAGGCAAACAACGATTCTTGTACCAAAATAACCGTAGTGAAACTAGCGCCGGGAGAAAGGGTTTGGATAGAATGCATCCTTGGTGATTCAGCCATTAATGACGATAAAAGCTCGTCCTTTACTGGGTTTAAACTTTGAAATGCCACACGTTTAGATATGTTGAAAAAAGTCTTTTACCGTAAAATGTGTTCCTAAAATAATGCTTTCAACTCTTTTCTGTGTGTTTATTTTTGTTGTTGGCGACAGAGGCTTAGATAAATGTCAACAAATCATTGGTCTGATCAGTAAGCGTTGATTTAATTTCTTAAACCATACATGTACGTTCATGAGGTTCTGTATCTACAATATATAAGGGGAAATCCGATATACCGTACACTATATACATTTATGTCAAGAAAAAAAGATCATGTTTTGCTTAGCAAAAAATAATTCCACAAAGGAGATGTACTTTTCAGATGATTGGACAGGAATTTAGAATCTTTCTGTAAAAAGTATCACAGAAAATGTTAAAAAGCTTACCTCTCTCTCTCTCTCTCTCTCTCTCTCTCTCTCTCTCTCTCTCTCTCTCTCTCTCTCTCTCTCTCTCTCTCTCATCTATATGCGTCATTATTTAAACAATAAAATGCTGGTGATTCATGCGATATGAGAGTGGCGACATTGCAGAATCAAAGTACTGAAGAACTGATGGGAGTTGATTTTGTTGATGTTTATTTATTTTAAAATCACTGATGTGTTATTTTGCATGACAAGTACATGTAGTTTCTAATTTGAATTGCGCACATTTTTATGATATGGATTTCTCAACCAAACGCTCGGCTGACACCGTAAATCTCCGACAAAGATGTACGGAGACAGCCGAGCGTCGAGTTGAACGAGACCATATTGAACTCTTGCGTAGGAATACATACATGTACGACTACAAAAAATACCGTATTTAAATTGTTCGTACCATTTAAAATCTGACTATTTTCAAGGTATTTATAAATAAGTTTTCTTGAAAAACAATGCTTTAGCATACATTACAACGAATTGATAAATTATTTTCAAGAACTAAGTCTTGTCAGCAGCAATGATTTGTGCTGAGGTCCAAACACTGTTTCACTTTCGGTTTGTCTGAGTAACTGCATAGGAGAGTTGATTAAAATCAACTCCCAAAAAATACATAACCCCCCCCCCCCCCCCCAATATCAATAAATATAGATTCATTCTTTAAAACAAACGAAAAAAGAAAAAAGAACCTAATTCAACCTAATTTAATACTTATTTTTTTTTTTAATTAAAAAAAGTTATTTTAGAAAAAGGACTTAAGTTATGCAAAGGCTGTTTTTTGCTTATACATTCATATATGAATGGTGCAAAGAATGATCAGAATCAAAACTTACATAGTAGCAATCAGGTTTTTACATAGAAATATTTAGGGAGACCTCGTGAGTTCAGAGATTTACAAAAAATGTCACTCTGTAAGAATGTGATCTATGACTCATTCAAATTGAAGTCTTCTATTATAATAATAAGTCTTCTATAAATGGTAAAAGTGACAGTTACAGTCATATCCTTCTCCACCCAAGAAGCATATATAGGGACGAAGGTCATTGACTATCCCTGGATGGGACACAAGCTGACTTGCAACACCCAGCAAAAACAAAACTGTTAACTATTCCAGTTAATTAGATGGACTGAGACAATGCAGAAAAAGTGGGTTTTTTTCCATGGACACAACACGTAACATCTAGTGTCCACAGAAGGGCTCGAACCAGCAACATCTGGGTTACTTGCCTTACACCATTTAACAACTTTGCCATGTACTCCACTTTTGATAAAAATGAATTTTATCTAATGGCTCATGATCATTATCACGTATAGAATCATTTTAACGAATTAGAGAATTTGTTACACCAAATTCAGATTATTTTCGGAACCATCTTTACAAGCCTCTCTTGGAGAGGAGCGGATCAAACTATTGGTTAGCGACGATGTTCACAAAACGGGATCCCCCCCCTACCAAACCAAAACAAAAGAAAAAACAAATAAAACCCTCAGAAATCAAAAAACAAAAACAGTTGATTGACAAACTATGTAACACTAAAACTTGCCGAACATTTACATTGAACAAAAATTATCATCACACTTTGAACATACATATATAGTAAAAAATGAATGACAGTTGTTGTCAGCATTGTAAAAAAATAGAGATGCAATGCACGCCGGGTATTTCGGTGTGTATTCATGTGCTGAATCGTGACAGGTGATTAATTATTATCATTTTACATATCCGAGATAACCTTCTGTTAACGATCAGACGACAGTTACGTGTGGAGGGAGAAGTACCTTATAGATCACAGGTATGTATAAATACAATTTCAAAGTATCCAGCGCGTTTAACTACGAAATAAAGGCGAGAAAAAATGAGCACGCAGCCAATGAAATATTTGGTTACATTATTTGTCAATCCCTTGAAAAACTAAAACGGGTTTTCAAATTATTGAAACTTAATTATTTTAGAAGGAATAATGAACGGTATATTCGTAACAGGTATTAAATGTACATTATATTTTCAAAAATGTACTCACAAACAGAGGGAATTCCTAATTGGATAGTTTGGGGTGACCTCACGATGGACCGTCGGCTTCTGCTCTGTCTGCTTGTAACGTTGTGGGTCAATGGACAGTCTCAGATACCCACTGGCGACCTTGCTGTTATGGGATTCCTAGGAACAGTTGGCATTTCTGGTAAGTTTGTTCTTTTAACCAGATACTAGTATTTTAAATTAAATTATTATGATAGTAGGTATTTGTAATTGTAAGTGATTAGTTGATGGATGACAAACTAAGGTAGATTTGTGTTAAAATGGGTAAATTGTTATTATATTCCCTAAAAAGGGCGCGCATGTATATAGAAAATGTTTTTTAGAAACCAGTTTGCTTTTAAATCCTTGCAACTATGCAATGATATACAAAGGACATTTACCCACAATTTTGCCACACACGCACACACGAGCGCTTTCATACCAGTTTGATAACCAAGATAGGCATTCATTTCAAAGAAGGAGGTTTCTAGTATTGTCATGTTGTGAATTTTGAATTTACCGGGTGGCAGTAAATACAAAATTCACAACATGACAACTGTCATGTTGTGAATTTTGTATTTACTGCCACCCGGTAAATTCAAAATTCACAACATGACAGTATATACAATGGCATTCTGAAGACTGTTTGTTTTTATTTTTAGCCGGAGTCGCCACTGCGATAATTTCGGCAACAGCAGTGAAACTACAGTCCGACTTAAAGAAATGCTTAGAAAAGTCGGCTAAAATGGATGAAAGAATAGTTGTACCGGACTGTCCGCCTACCAATGAAGACTGTCCTACTCAGCTGGCTCAATGTGAGAAGGAAGAGGAGGATTTGGAGCTTGAGCGTATTCAAAAGCTTGGTAATCTCTCTCTCTCTCTCTCTCTCTCTCTCTCTCTCTCTCTCTCTCTCTCTCTCTCTCTCAATCAAAAATCACACACTGACAACTTGTTCGGTACATTTGTTAACTTTATGAAAGTAAACCTTGTCAATATAAAAGTGAAAACAAATTATTGCTTGCAAAATTAATAATAAATAAAATCCGTTTTGTTTGAAAGAAATAGCTAACTTTACACTCATACAGTACACTGTAATGACCTAATGTCAAATGAATAAACGTTTTACATTACGTTTTCAGATCTCTTGGAGAAGGCTTGTTTGGGCCGCCCCAGGCGTTGTGCTTGTGGAAGGATCACTGACGAAGCTTCGTGCGACGCCAATACCGACTGCGAATACAAAACCGACAAACTGTTTTGTGTACCTATACAAAACCCACGCTAATTGGCAATATGAATATAACTCTCGCCCCTTTCTCATCCGAGGATTGTTGCTTTTTATTTCAAGAATCTCTCTTTTTTTGGCTATATTACGGTATTTCTGAACAACTTTCTTAAAACACCCAAGTAATGGACTAATATTAAAGTTGATATGTTGAATGCTTAGAAATTGTAATAATCACAAGCTTATGTAAAATACATTGGAAATATTAAACTCTTGCTGAATAAATGAGGCTTTACTTCACGTTTGCCATTTTGATTGAATGTTATACAGTAAAACTCCTTGAGCACGAACACGAATATACCGAAATTTCGCTTAAAGCGCGTTCACAGAAAAATTTGTAAGAAATTCCTGTAAAATCTTACGGTTATAAGAAATTTAATTAAGACAAATTTAGCGAATTTTGAGTCCCGTGAGGAGAAAGATACCGTAATTTCAACGGTTAAACGTTCTGTATTAAAGTGCAAAATATTAGCAGTACTGTTTAACAAAACTGTTGAAATGAAATCATATTCATATATAATTTTCAAATTCCAATTCGATTTTTTAGGTTTTCAAAAAATGCATTTTATTCACGTCTAAAAAAACCCACTACTGGTGGTCAAATGGAAGGAAACGTGTACTAGTATACAACGAATTTTCAATGCTTAGTATTTAGAAATCGTTTTACGGTTATAGAATAATAAATCACAATGGTATGAATTCGCAATAATAACCGAGTTTTAGCATTAATAAGAATAATATCTAATGATATAATATTTAAATAATTACTCTGTCCCTTGGTCCGTTTCTTCTTAACAATACTTTGATATTCACAAATACCTTGTGTTAGACAAATTACAATATTTCAATAGAATTATCACACACTGGTTTTCACCGTCGTGATGTTTGTTTGGGGAAATTAGCTCAAGGATCAACCTGTGTCTAATTGCAATGAACTTGCTTCCACAGCACCTGATTGAATCAAAATAAAATCCGTAAATTAAATTTAAAACTGTCTTTATTTGATTGCCGCAAGATGGAAAGTGAGTTATAAAGAAAATGAATGAAATACACAAATTATAAAAGCATGTTATAGAATTAAAGAAATAACAAAAGTTCCGAAACACAATAAACAGACAAACAATATATAGACATAAAAAGAAATCAAAACAAGATCAAGCACACGGCTTACCTATAAAATGTTTCCTTTGTAATAACATGATGGATCGAAAATAAATTATCGAAAGAATAAAATAATTACTAAGATTTTAACATGTTTTAGAATTTAGCGGATAAAATTTCTATTTTCGTTTTGTATACTTTAACTTGTTTATCTCCTCGCGCAGAAGAGTTCTATCTAGCAAGGCGCGGTAAAGTTTAAATGGCCGAAAAGTTAAATCTTAAGGGAATAAATTTTAAAGTAGAAATTAATACGCAATAAGTATAATTTAAAGTGTAGATTAAAAAGATTACAAAGTTATTTAATTAAGGTGGGCAATTTTTAGCGAATAACAATTTAACATTGAAGTCATCAAAGAAATTTAAAAACTATCTAATTAATTGGATTAAGGTATCAATAAAACTATTTCAAAAATATCCTTAATTTAAAAATAAGTAATAAAAACCTTAAATGAAATTCAGCTTAAATAATAAAAAGAATAAAACAATAATTTCAAGCTTACCTGATTGAATCAAAATAAAATCCGTAAATTAAATTTAAAACTGTCTTTATTTGATTGTTGCAAGATGGAAAGTGACTTTGTAAAAGTCACTTACCATTGCGGTCAATCCACGGACTTTAGTTTTGACCAATCAGGTAACTTGTTTTAAAAAGGTTTACGCCCAATTACGGCAAAATTTCTTTGATGCTTGACACTATTAGCTGAGCCAAAGAAGGTGTTATAACAATTACTCGTATTTCCGCGGAGAAGGCCTGTAACAAAGACAGGATTAACTCGACGTCGAAACAAAGTAAATAAAACTGTTATAGTTAAGTTTAAATTGATAAATTTTAAACTTTTAATGTAACAGAATGACAAAAGCCCAAGAATGTTGCTTTGAAACTCCCCCTTTATCGCACCAGTTTTAAGAAACGGCTTTTATCAAGGAAATCGACAAAATGTGACGGAAAAGAAACCTCGGACAGAATCTTAATCAACAAATTGAAACAAAGATATCATTCAACAATTATTAAGAAAAAAAAATTGGAAGATATCACTATTCATAATGAGCTTTTACAAAATTTTGGAGTAATCAAATTATAACGAAAATAAAAAAATTATAGTAATGTAATTTTTCCAAAACTTTGCATAAAAATAGACATACATATAATGTCTCATTTTAAAGTAAAACAAGAAGGGGGTCACATCTCAAATATTTGAGATATAGCATGAAATAAGCTAATTTTAGGCCCAAATTGGAGGTAATTTTATCTTAACTTCTATGAAATATAAGCTTAATATGCAAAAACTATATCGATAGAAATATCAAAATATTGTTTAATTATGTTTTTAGAACATGATGAATATATTTTTATACACAGACTCTCGAGCTATAGAAGTTTGGTCTGCACTGAAAATTAGGAAGCTAGAGTAACAGTGCTCTCAAACTAGTGAGTTATGAAGATTGTTCATTTCCTTCTTGAAAACCTTCCGCCACAAAATATAGTCCTTACTAAACTCTGTAAAAATGTAATTTTAAAATTCTTATTCAAAACGCATGACAACGTTCCCTTGTGCTCATACGCCGCGTGTGTTATTGAAAATTGAACGTCAAAGGTTTTCAATGCTAACATAAGGGGAAATAAACACCGACTGTATGTTATATTACAAAATATATTGTTGGTAGTGTTTTCGGTTTATAACTGAGCCACTGTAGCTGAACAAAAAATACTGATCAAAACCCCAAAACAGTGAAACGGTATGAACCACCAAATAACGTAAGATATTGTTAGAGAGAGAGAGAGAGAGAGAGAGAGAGAGAGAGAGAGAGAGAGAGAGAGAGAGAGAGAGAGAGAGAGAGAGAGAATTGCTCTAGATATGAAATGAATTCTTCCAGTTTTCCCAGGCCTCATCAAATAGTACTTGTCTATTATATTTACAAGCAATATATCTATTTGTGTCGTACATAATCTTGATGGAGGATATCAACCCATTCAGAGAAGGTTTCTTACTACAAAATCTCATACTATATAAATAATACTAGACTTCGACCCGTGCGTGCACGGGTTTACATTGCATATGATATCGGACATTTAAGAAATGCTTAGATACATCCACACGCTGTATTGTTGACATTTACATAACCAAGCTTTAAAGGGACTTGGACACGATTTGAGATCAAAAATTTTATTGTCATTTTTTATGTATAAAATGGCTTACTGGTGCATTTTAAATGATTGACCAAAATATTGAATGTTAAAGTCAAGTTACAAGCGAGATACGGGGGTTAGAATTGATTGTTATGTAAACAAAGCTCGATTCTTATAGTTGTTTACCAAAAATGTAATGTAGAGAATTACCATTTCTTAGACAAAATGACATGTAAAAAACATTTTAAACTTGTTCAATATCTTCATAAATACTATTATCAACAAAGGAAAGATACATTTGATTGAAAGTTATACAAATACAACACTTATGTAAAAATGACAATATTCGAGCTTTGTTTGCAAAACAAAGATTTACGAACGCTGTATCTTGCTTATGACTTGATATTTGACTTAAAAATTTTGACATAGCATTATAAACTTCTATATTTATCAGTATAAACATTGAAAGTGGAAAAATAAAATTTAAATTTTTTTATGTTAAATCGTGTCCAAGTCCCTTTAAGCTTATAATAATGCTATTAATTTCACTTCACTCTGCTTAGTTAGAATAACCTGTGTCTCGTGACAGGCATTCACCACATTTAAAATGCCTCCAATATGACAAATTTTCAACGAAAACTTACATGTATATGTATTTTTAATATCGTTTCTGAGTTTATCCATGCAAATGTGATATTGTGGAAACATACACTAAAGAGCTTTCTGTGATTTAGCGTGAATGTAATGCGCATGCCCAAGATTGTAAAATCCAAAAAATCCATATGATTTCCGGATTTTTTAAAAGGATTTTTCGTTGATTATTAATAAGCGAAGCTTGATTGAGAAAAAATTGGTAATCTTCAAGCACCATTGATGTTTAAAATATATAAAACAAAAGAAGTACTCTTCCGATTTCTCGTTATAAAAGCCCATAAATTCGAGTCTGTTATTTTAATATAGTAGTATAGATTTAATTTGTTAGGCAATAATATATTTCACTTGATCTTAATTCTCGTGAGATCCAAGAATGAATTCTTTCTCTACAAAAACCACATATGTAAGAATGTTTCTAAAACAATTAATAGCAAAGTCATTCAATAAACCTTGTATAAATTCACATTCCCAAAACATGTGCTCAATGGCTTCAATTTCTTGTTCACAAAAGGATCAGTTATATGAGTCTACCTTTTTCATCTTATGTAAAAGGGAATTTGTTTCTAAAATTCTATGGTTATTTCGAAATTGAAACCATTGAAATTTTGTATTTTTAGTGATTTGAAAGGGAAGGGAAAATGGTCTCCCATTCCAAATCACCTAGATTATAATTCAGAAGACGGCTCCAACTTTTTTTGCATAATGGTTAAATTGTATTATCTTTAAGAATTTTGTATACATCTCTAGATTTTTTTGCACTGAGCAGTGATCATATTTTATGAGTAATATATTTTTACACACTTTTGAAAGAGGAACCATATTTCTATTTTTAGCCATTCTCTTATAGCAGCTATTAAGAAAAAAAACTATAGTCAATGTAGACAAAAGTACTTTTTATCGTTTCGTCAATTGACTGAACTTAGTTGTACATTTTTACATGTAGTATTTACACTTTAAGCGCATGTGCACACTTTATAACTGATACTCATCCAATATATGGAAGTTGTTTCTTATATTAAAGTCTCCCGACTAAACACACACACAGACAATCAGTTGCTAACTAGGTAAACATAAGCAAAGATTTAATGAGAGGATACAACATTTATTGTAACCATTGAGCAGTAGAATCTTTGTAATTGTACCTTATAAACTAAGGATGGTAATCGATTGCAGAATTACTAATCGGTTAATCGCAATACGTTCCGACAGAGTAACCAGTTCATTATTGGTGTGTAGGACAGCAAGAAACTTCCTCTACCCCTGCCTATCATGGAACAGCTTCGTTATTTATCCCTAAGTCTGCTGCATGGCTTTGAGCTTGCTCTCCACTGTCCTTCTCCATGATGTTCTTGTCTTTCTCTTGCCTTCTGGATTATGTCCAGAGCTGTTCTCCTTGTTGACTGAGGGTTTTTTCGTAGGATTTGCCATCTCCACCTGCGTCGTTTCTTGATAATTCCTAAGTCCTCTTGGTTGCATTTGCTTACACTTTCTTCATATGGTTTTCTGGCCAGAAAATTCAAAGTAAAAAGTAATCTGTGCAGGCATGTCATATGGAATGATCGTAATTTGGAGTGGTCTGTCCCTGTGATTCTACAACGTTCTGACCCATACAAGTTTGTAGACACAACACAGCTCTGGTAAAGGTTTAGTTTGGTGCTGGTGTTGTACTGGGCAGACCTCCAGATGTTGTTCATGTTTCTAAATATCCTGGCCTTACCCAGTCTGCTGTGTCCTCCTTTGTACCACCCTCTGTTGTAATGATGCTAACAAGGTATGTAGATTTGTCTGTCCTGTATAGTTCTTCATATCTGATCTCAACATGAGAAGGCGCTTCCACATTGTGTCATTGTCTCTTTTTTCTTATACTTACTTATACCTTAAGCCAACCTGTTGTTCGTATGCTTGAAGCCTGATGGTCTTCTCTTTGATATGCTGGTGTGTGAGACAGCAGCGCAGGTCCAGACCCTTTTAAGTTGAGAAAAGATCCAAGCTGGATCGGTTAGTCTTCTGTTGTCTTCCACATGACCCAATAAATAACCAAGTTGAACAGTAATGCAGACATCACGTACACATCCTTGTCGGACCCGGTTTTAAAATTAAAGAACATTGTGTTGTGTCTTACTGAGCACCTGAAGTTGTTATAGAAGCTCTTAATCAGGTAGACTAGTGTAGATTGAATGCCACAATGCCGTATGGTTTACGGAAGTTTACATACATTTATTTATGCCATTCTGTGCTCTGCTCTTTGCTGTAGCGTAGTAAATATCTGGTCAATACAGCTTTAATTCTTCTTGAACCCTGAGTGCTCCTTCCTCAGTATTGCATCAACAGCATCTGTCATTCTGCGAATGATTATTTTGGCCATGATCTTACTTGGCACTGACAGTAAAGTAATTCCCCTCTAGTTGTTGCAATCACTCGGGATTCCTTTCTTTGGTATCTTGACAATTAATCCCTTGCATCCGTCGTCTGAAAAAATATCTCTCCCTCCCATACAATTGTGAACTTGTGAATAGTGGTTGGAGGATGATGGCTGCTATTCAAGGGTCTGCATTAAATAGCTCTGCATCAAGAATGTCGTACCCAGTTGACTTTCCGTTCTTAAGGGTCTCGAGTGCATGTAATGTTTTTAGGTTAGGGGTCAGTGTCGATGTCCAGATCCTCGGTGGCTTCTGGTATGACAGCTGTTTCGTCAGGTGATGGCCGGTTCAGTTCTTTATGGAAGTCTTCGGTCCATCTTTCTTGTTCTTTCTTTGCATTAAGCAGCATGTTTGTCCTTATTAGGCCGTCCTGTGCTTTCTCTATATCTACTACAAACTCGTTTTGTTGTCATGTATACTCTACTTTGCTCTTTTCTTACTGCCACCTCTTCTACCTCAGCCTTAAGTTGGTTTATGGTTTCTCTCTTGTCACGGCTTGCAAGTTTCTTTACTCTCCTTTTGGCCTCACTATACAATTTCTCTTGTCTCTCTTGCAGTGGTTGGGATTTAGTCTGCAGCATCTTTTTCTTCATTTGTCTTTTCTCTTCGATAACAATCAGAATCTTTTGCTGGATCCAGTTTTTGTTGGTGTTTCTCTTTTGATGGCCTAGTTTCTTTATGCTGCTTTCAGTGTACAATTTGGCGACTTTTTCCTAGGTTGTCTACATTGGTTTCCTCGCTTTCATCGGCTGTGTCTTGCAAGATTTGAAATCTGTTTTTGAACTCAGATGAAGGCAGCATTGATGGTGTTGTCCCTCAATCTCTGGGTTTCAAATCTCTTTTGAGCGTTATGATTTGCCTTAGTTCTTTCGGCTTGATCTTGATGAGTGAAGTCAGCAGATAGTGGTCTCTGCCTACATCTGCACTGCGCTTGACTTTAACGTCTAATAGAGAGCATCTCCATATACCATTGATCATAAAATGATAAATCCAGTTCCTTTCCCTTCCGTTTAAAAAGTTTCAGATCAGTTCCAGCTGACATCTCGATGCGTGAATAGGGTTCCCCTATCACTAGATTATTCATGGCACAGAAATCCACCAGTCTCTCACCATTATCTTTCCTGTTCCCAACTTCCATTCCAGCATGCATTGTTTCACTCCTTTCCTGAGTATGATGGCTACTCCTTCATGATGTAGGTTGCCATGCCTCCCGGAGTAAAGAACAGTTTCCCAGTACTGATTCTTAATTATCTTTCCATATCCAGTCCATCTGATTTCATTCACTCCTAAGAAAATGAGATTAAACTCTCTCATCTCAGATGTTATTTGTGACGGTTTACCTGTCTCATACATTTTCCTCACATTCCAATGTCTTAGTCTCATCTTTTGTTCAGGTCCTTCTTCATTCTGCTGGTAACGTCCTTTTGGTTTTAATTGCCAGCATTCATACGAGTCTCACTGTACCCAGAAGGCTCTTTACACGCTGAAGTAAAGTTTATGTTTGTTGCCGTTTCCGTAACTTGGATGTTTTTATGAGACATAGTTGTTAGTCCTGTGCGGCTGTGACCAACCCTCAATCAGGAGGACCAGGGCAAATTGTTATGGATTCCTTCCACTAGATCTATGGCTTTACATGGCTGACGATTCTAGATCTGCACGGGTTTTTTGTAACAGTTTATTTTCTCCTAAGTAGCTGCCTTACCAGGCTAACGTTCCCACCTGCACGGCCATATGTCAGCGCCAGGGGCGGAGTTGTCATTAGGATGGTCAGTTATTCATTTTAAATCCTTAGGCCAGATTTTTGTAAGTTTACTCCTTAGCCTTTCCTTCTTGCAAAGGTATTTACAAGCAGTGGTTCAATGCAATTTGCCCATTGCTGTGAACTAGGATTGCAGGCACCAGGGCGTATCCACTCAGCCATTCGTACCTCGCATTTTGGGGCAAAGTTTCCTCCAAGACCTTGTGGTTTTACGTAATGTACCAAAGTTCCGTCTGCTTCCACGAGGGCGATCCCATATATGGGCCACATTCATAAATTTTGTTTATGTGTAAATCAAAAAATGATTTAAACCAAAATTAAATGATTTTTGTTCTAAAAGAAATCTTAAGCAAAAAGTCGTGAAAAATATCGCAATTTCGTTGTCAGTTCGATTTCTGAAAATTTCTTCATGAACTAAGTCTGCCGATGATGTTATAGATCTCCATGTGAAATGATTATCCTTTCAGATATAAAGTTACAGTAGTACATGTAACATGTATGAACACTCTTTAGACAGTTACATTTTCTATGTAATACCATTGATTTGTTGAAGGAAAAGGTAAAATAAACATTAATAAACGTTGGTACAATAATGTAACGGTTTCTCAACAGTGATATTAGTTTCATTTAATAATGGTTAATGAAAAGCCGAACAGACAAGGTAGTGACGTATTGTTTTAGCAATCATTATAATTAACACGTATTGACCAGTTTTGCTTTAAGATCACGACCCTAGGTGTTAACGGTCTGCAGTTTAACTCTGATAGATAATTGTTTTGAAGGACAATTTTTTTTTTGATATTGCTTAAAAATATACATGTACATTATGTTTTATATACAACTAACCGACCACTGATTTTGTAAGATTGCCTACCCTACTTATAACCAATCTACTCAGTAGTACACTTTATGAAACAAAACAAACCATAAATCACCCATGGCTATAGTTCTGGTGATATGTTGTCGTTCATGTAATTTTTGACCCCTCAGATGTAATGTAGACTTGCTGTACCTCTTTACCTATAAAATAATTACAGGTTTAGAAGCTTCTCGATATATAATGTCCTTCATATATAACTCTCTCTTACAAAATTCAAAATAAGCAGCTTTTAAGCATATCTAGCGAAGCGATAGTTTAAAGAGTTCTTTTTTTTTAAAGTTGAATACTAGTAATTATTTTAAAGGCATTACTGTAGTGAAATTTAGCTACATTTGTTACGGGGGTTTACATTGAAAACACTTAAACAATAAGGTATTTTGTGAGCAATGCAGATTTGAGAATAAGGGGAAATCATAAGAAATTATAAACCTATAATTTGTTTATTAACCTATAAAACTATTAACCTATAAAACCGTATTAACAAGAGAGAGAGGTTGAACTTTGGGCAATTCATGACAAACTCCGATTTGATGTAGGCGAGGTGTAATCATACTACTCACAAGTTAACTTTACTACCATTGGCGTGATAGATACGAGTACATTGAACGCAATGACACTTGCACAACCTCATCCAGGGATGTATATTTTAAAAAAAAACCACCAGAGCAGATATTGGGGGAAGACTTTCCGATTTTGACCGTGTATAAATGTAAATGAGCTTCTCTTGGCGAATTAGAAGAAATTAGATCAATATTTGCAAGTTTGTTTTCCTTATAGCAAACTAGATAGTAACATCCCACTGAAAATTGAAGGTCATGCTAAAGCGGCTCTATAATTTTAGTTTTAGTGTATCACAACGTATTTCCTGCAATTGTTTGGTTAATTAGATACACGGTGCTTATCTTAAAAAGACTGATCAGTTTGAATAAACAAGGTTTCACACTTAATCGGAATTTGTTTAAATGTATTTGAGGAAAAAGTTGATGTAGAATCTGTTCAGAAGTCTTCATTTGTGTACCAGTATTCATCCGCGACAGAATGCTGAAGACGTGTTTACGTTAATTATAAAATTAATTTTTCATTATGATAATCAATGCAGTTTGGTTTTATGTATTAGTCCCTGTAGAAACAAGTGCGTTTAATTTTTATCATTTCGTCGAAAAGTCATATCAACTTAATTAAGTGGTAAACTATTAAATAACTTGTATTTACCCTTTAAAACACTAAATAATCATGTTCATTCAAGTTGCTTGTATTGAAGCCCCCCCCCCCCGGAGAACGACAGTAGACATCTCGTTTATCATAAGCAAAGGAGATTTGTTAAAACTAAACACGAGGCAAAGTTAAAAGTCTCAAACAATACTGGAAAAATTAATAGCTCACATTTGTTTACAGTGTCAAATGGACATCCATTTTCGTAAACATTTGCAAATTTTTGTATCTTAATATAATAACATGCTAACAATATGACTTAAACACGTATTTGTTATATGCAATCATGCAAATAGAATAAAAGCTTTATAAAGCATCGTAACTTTTAAAGAAAAAAATTAACCAACATTTATTTGAATGTCAAGTAATAATATTTGTAGTGGAGTTATTGTTAGAGAGCAGAAGTTTAGGTAATGATAAAAATTTTATTTTCATAAAACAAACCCAATGAGAAGACATAAGACTGATTGTAATCACTAAGCAGATGAATCTTTGTACTTCGTAATAGTAAATATACCTTATTACTATACGGAGTACCCATTATGCAAAAACATAAACCATAAACAATGCACCCATGGCTATTGTTCAGCTGTCAATTTGTCGTTATGACCCCTTGGGTTTTTTGTAGGCTTGTTGTACCTCTTCACCTTTGCGATAAGCATGTAACTAATTGCAGTCTGAGAAGCTTTAGATATTAAAAATGTCCATTTGAAATAATTCTCGCTTAAGAAAACAGACAAATCTTGAAGCATATCTAGCGAAGCAATAATTTAAAGAATTCTGTTTTTTTGAAATTTTATAATTATTTTAAAGGCATTTCTGCAGTGAAACATAGCTACGTTAGTTACAGGGATTAACAGTAAAAATACTTATCCAAAATAAGATATTTTGAAAGCAATGCAGATTTGGAAATAAAGGGAAATGAAAACAAACTGTAAATCTAAAACTTGTTTATTAATCTATATTTTTCTAGCTTTAGTTTATCAAAACATATTTCTTGCATTTGTTCGGTAGATCAGATGAACATTACGCATCTTAAGAACACACAGTGGAATATCAAAAATGTATCCCATGAGTGATATCCACCGTATATTGAGATAAACATGTGATAAAAAGAAGTATAAATTCGTTCACGACCAAATACTGAAGCCGCGTTTCTGTTAATAAATGTATAGAATGTACAAATCCTTAAGACTACAGTGCAGTGATACCCCACGATCCACCAGAGAAAGCAAGTCATTACTTAATAAAATCATTTTTTTTCACTATGATAATCATTGCAAATGTTTAATGTATTTGGAAAAGTATAGTCTTTGTAGAAAATTTGCGAGTGTAATTAGTCTTTACTTTATTTTCATAAAACCAATGAAAAGACATATGACTGAGTAAAATAATTGTAACCATTGAGCAGAAGAATCTTTGTACTTTATAGGAGTAAACCTACCTACATGTACTTTATACATGAAGTACCCATTAGACAAAAAATAAAATAAATCATAAACCACCCAAGGCTATAATCTATAATGTAGCTGTCAATTTGTCATTATGATCCCTTAGATTTTTTGTAGGCTTGCTAAACCTCTTCACCTTTGCAATACAGCATGTAACAAATTGTAGTCTGAGGAGCTTTAAATATTAAATGTCCATTTGAAATAATTCTCGCTTATGAAAAAAAAGCGAGCTGATGAAAAATCATATCATTTAAAATAAGATAATTTGAAAGTTATTCAGAATTGAAGAAGAAGGGAAAAGCAGATCATAGATATAAAACATGTTTTGTAACATTAATTGTGCTGATTTTAAATCTGGTTATAGTGAAACAGTAAGTTTTTCCCTCCATGACCGGTAAATTTAATTTTATACGTATATTACCAAGACATGCAAGTTATAAAAGACAAGGTTTTACACTTTATTCGGAATTTGTTTTAATGCATTTGAGAAAAAGGTAGTGGCGCAGAAGAAAACGTTAACACAATCAAATACAGCGAATTTTTCCTGATATATTCATTATATATTTGTATAATTATCATCACACATTAAGATTTATGTTTCATCTTAATTCATTAACGATGATGACCCAGTAGTCAGGGTGTTCCAAACACTGATCTCTCAGACATTAAGTAAGGTTATTATACCGCTCTTACGTCGCCACATTGGTTGTTGTTTACGTTCCAAATCTTTATTTTATTAATCAATAATTAGTTATACAGTGTAGTAACTTTTAGTTGTTGAGTACGATTGATGTTCTTCTTAAACATTTTATTATACCGATTGTCTTACATCTTTGCTCCTAGTTATATTCTGTCTGTAGGCCATATATTATTCCCTAAAAATATGCCATATTGCTCAATTTATAACTTTAAAATTTTTTAGCAAACCACATGTACTCAATTCTGCATATGTTATAAATATTTGTATTTAATGGTCAAATTCACCCTTTTCAGTATATCTTGCTAGAGATGATTAACAAAGTTACTTAAAAGGAAATATCCCCTCTAATTCATCAGTAAAGCCGTGGTCACCCTTTGCATACATTTAACAGACCAGCACACAGTCTCAATCAATATGGTATCAATAAAATCTAAAAAGTCCTCTTCGAGTTCATATTGTGGATATTGTGAGGAATATGGTAAACCGAACTCTAATTTTGTAATAAAACCTTAGAAAATATTATCCAAAATATGCTCAAAGTAAGTATTTTTTAACCTGCGAACTTGTTTTGAAATGCGAAAACATAAAACACGTGCACCTGGTTTGAATCAGATTCAACCTGTGGGTTTAGAGCGTTTAATAATATTTATTATTTTATATCATGTTATGTTCATTATTATGCCTTTGCTTGATTATACAATGAATGTGATGTTTGATAGATCAACGTTAGGATAGGCGATCCTATCATATGTTTGGGTTGAATGCTCCGGCGGGGTCATTTTGTTTGCATGAGTGATACATGTATATACGTTGTACGTAACGGGTAGTCTTTTTCTAAATCAGAGAGAAACATAAAACAGAAAGAAGAGGAGTACATCAAACTGTCAATTTTATGTCCGTTATCGTGAGTTTTCTTTAAGTTGTGATAAAGAAAGTTACTTCGACTAATGAAGCGTATTTATACTGCAACCATTGGTATCTACTCAGTTTATATCAAAACAAAATTCAGATGATGTGTCAGAATCTAATCTAAATTTACATGTAAGGCGAAATTTTATTATTTTTTACGAGTTCCATATTCAAGTTAACGCATTTAGACATTTTTAAATTATATTTGTTTGTGCCTGTATTTTAGTTATGAATTTGATTTAACTTTTTTTTTTCCAAAAAAAGGTATATAGAATGCGGAGTCAAATTATACACCTGTAACTTACACCATAAAGAATGAAACAGTGTATTACCTGGATAATTTTATTTCAGTTCAGGTTTTTTTTTAGGAACAACTCTAGAAAAATAAAATAAATGTTTTAATTCTTGACTTGTGATCAGAGTTTCTTTAAAACGTTTTTGAAACAGAGCTAGAATGAACAGATTACAGCTGGTGATCTCCTGCTTTCTCTGTGCTGGAGTTACCGTCAATTCCCAGGAAATCATCCAGCCCAACCCGGGCCTTTCCGCAGTAGGAATACTAGGATCGATGGGTGTTTCAGGTATCTATTTACAAGCTTTTTTTAAACTGAATGCGATTCATTTTATGAGAGAAATATCAGAGGAATGCCCCAATTTTGTTGACATAGTTAGTCAGTAGGCTTAATTATGATTGTAGAAACATGACTTTTTTAAAAACTCTTTTTATCAAAGCTACTTTGGCGTCCGCTGTTATGATGGCATCGGTACAAAAACTACAGATTGATTTGAAAGTTTGTCAGAAACTGATTGAGATACAAACGAATAGGGAGATCGAGGAGTGCATTAGAGAAGACGATGCATGTAACGCTGCATTAATGGAATGCAACATGCGTCTGCAGGAGCGTCGAGATGAAGTGAACAGTGAGGAAGACATAGGTAAATCATTCACAAAAACAATTATTTTTAAAAATATATTCATAATTATTTATTATAATCAATGCATTCTATAATTCATTCAGTTTTATTTGATGGTAAGTCATCCCCCCCCCCCCCCCCCCCCGATTAACAGAGGTTGATCTTCAAAACAAGAATGAAGACCCAAATGCTCATCTTTAAAACTTAGTGTGAAATCTACCAAAAAAATACTCAACGATAATTTATATCTACGTGAATTTTGGTTTTAAAACAACTCAATTTACCGTTAATCATTCGTGTAACAGCATTGATCTTTTAGGTCACTTAACTACAAGAGAACGTCAACTGATTATATAATCTTTTATACGTGTATACCCAAAAATGTTTTCCCTGAAGTGGGCCTCTTAGTGTTGCCCAAAACACTAAGGTCTATTGCCCTGCATTTATTCTTTTAACCTAAACTTTAAAACGGAACAAAAAACTTCATCTCTTCCATCGAGCACTTTATAAAACTCTTATTTTAATTCAACATATTTGCGTTTACGAAAAACCATCAATCGTACAAAATGGTGTGCTGTTCTTTTCTTTTACAGTTCTTCTTGAAGGACTCTGCCTCACTCAACCAAATTTTTGCCGCTGTTTACGTTTTGACGATCGGACCGAATGTGAAAATGAAGGCTGTCAAATTAAAACAAGGGGGACTCGAGAACTCTGTTTTCCATCCAATGTTCAAGGATGACAAGACGAATCTTATTCCTTGCTTAATGAATGTGCTGTATTTGATGCACAGATCTTAATAAAATGCAAACCAAGACTTTTTAAAATAGTATTTATTCACTTATTGATGGGTCAAAAAGTTCGTTTTAAAGAAAGTATATCCACTGGCAGTCCATAACACACACATGTACACAGCCCCACCCTACCATCAACACACGACATTCCTAAATTCTGTTTAAAATTTTGACCGCCCCTCCCCCCCCCCTCCGAAAATTTAAAGATGACATTCACATGTAAGATGCCTTTTCACTTTTATGAAAGAATAAGTGAGCAAGCTCAAATTCCTCACGACCCCCTATTACTTGACAATGATGCACATAATGAATGGCAAAATATGCATTAGATGCACAAAATAATTTTAAAAAGGGCATAACTCACAAACATTGTATTCTTTTGTCTTTTATAATACACAATTCTAAGTTTAAATGGCAGATATTTCTGGAACAAAATTGGAATTGGAATTCTTGCCTACAAAGGAGATGGATGAATAAGATGTGTAAACTGCCCATATGAGAATAGATAAGAAACTATAAAATTAAAATATCAACAAATCTCATAATTTCTTTCTTAATTATTGAAAATAATGTATATTTACCATAACATCGATTTATAACTCTTAAATATGTTAAATATTTGGAATATGTTGATTTAAACTGGCGTATGGTTGTCAAAACCTCCAAATAGTGTCATTTTTAGAACTTCCATGCCTTTTCTTCAATAGAGTGGGTCTGAGCTCCATATTTTTGTCATAGTCTATATAAGGTTTAAAGGAAATCAAACCGATTTTAAACAACGAAAACATGGATAGATGACTCACTATCCTTTAAAAATATCATTTTGTATCCCAACAATGGAACGTTTTAGAAAAATAATACAAGTCCGTAAATTCGTGGTTGTAGTCGCATATAGCATTTAACAAAGAAGTTTGTTGGGACTGAAATGGCTCAGTGATTAGAGCACCGGATATGAGATAATATTATAGACTTAGGGTTTTTAAGTTGTGGGTTCGATACCACCAAAACTTTAGATTTTTTTTCTTATCGTTTGTTAAAATATTCAAAACTGAATAAAGTTAAAAATTGGGCCTTTGTAAACTTGTATTATAACATTATCAAGTATATTTAGTTGGAAAAAATTAAATTTGAAATTGTATTTTACGACTAAACCAAATGGGCATTTGCGCTATCTTCTTCCCCCATCTTCTTTTTCTAAATTTAATGCAGAGGTTTAAAAGAAGTTGCGCTTACATAATGTTCATTACTGTATTATACAAAAGGTAAAAATAAAAAGTTCAAAAGAGTCAAAATTCTACGAAAAGTCCTGAAATTACATTGTAAGATTCCCATCTGCACCTATTGCCCTTAATGCCTACAAAGTTTGATTGAATTGTATGCATAGGTTTAAGAAAAGGTGTGCATACAAAATTCATTACCGTATTCAACAGAGGGCAAGGGGGGGGGGGGATCCAAGAAAAAATCATGGAATTGGAATGGGCTAGCAATATGCAAATCTGCATAGTGTGTCTTTAGTTACTAAATCTCATGCAGCAGTTAAAAAGGAATTGTGCTTACATATACCTACAAAATATTTCGAAATTTTGTAAGGATTTGCACTTATCAATAATACTGTCCACTGATATCAGCAAAGGAGATCGTGAGAATTCATCAACAAATTTAGTTTACGGAGTTTCTATAGACTATGATTAAAAATATATAATAGAAGTATGTGTAACATTAGTTTAATCCATTGTAATCGAGTTGTCGAATAATATTGTTGAAAACAGTTAATTTCACTTGGGTTTTAATGTTTTAAAATTAGATATAATAAAAAACAACAATGTTGCGACTAAAAGTTTAGATAGAGAACATACGATGCAAGACAGATCACGTTTGTTGAAGTAGGATTGGCTGCTTAATTTCTACACGTATATATATAGGAGGAAAGATAACTGCATCAAACCAATAAATCAAACTTGTTCGACAAAGATAGCGTATACATTATGAATGATGAGGAGGAACACTGTAAAATGTGAAAGGTTTGCAGCTAGAATTTAGCAGAGATTCAATCATGTGAATAAAAAATAAAAATTTACATTAATTTTACAAAATATTTGACAAAACCGAAGAAATATCTAATTTCAAAGGGAGTTATTCAAAGGGTTTTGCCAGAGAGGTAAAGAAATAGATAATGAGGAAATGAATCGAGATATGATATCGTTTTAATATAATCTTTAAATTTGTGAACACTTAAGCTTAAATTTTTCAAATTTTATTTTTCCATTTCGAATGTTTATAAAGCTTGCCAAAGGTATTTTTTATGCTGAACCAAAACTAAATTATCGGAGCGCCCGAACTATGTTTTTGTTTAAATTGGTAAATATAGGTTTATTTTAACGTGCTCTGTTATAGAGTAAGTATTTATAATTAATTAGCCTCCTGTTTATAGGGATTTATGATTTGTAGAGATAAAATAGTTTGATACATCGAGAGCTGATCTAAAACAGCGATATATATTAATTTTTGAAACATATTAGAAAATATATTGCCTGTGGAGAAAAAAATCTTAAATTCTCATTTCTTGGGGTCAAATTATTATATTTACTCCTGTGTTGCTCGTGACCAAGGCGAGAACACGTCGATTTTGATATCGTTAGACAAAAACAGTGGACAAAATAAAATCTTATGCATTTAACTGAATAATGAAGAATAATTCAAGATTCAAAAATTTCATAACGCTATTATTAAAGTATTTTGTTACCTTACTTCCTAGAATGAACGTTTAATAACTATGACAACGACATACTTACCATGAAATTGAATTGAGTATAAAAAATAAAGGCCTCAGTCCAATCGCAAATCAGCGATGGCAAAAGTGTCTGAGGGTGTTTTTCTAGCGCGCGCGTTACTCACTTGGTATGCACACACCGCTGCAGTTATGATACTATATCTTTCAAAAAATAATGATTCAATGCTTAAATATAACAATTACAAATGTAAAATATTATTAAAACTTTGACAATACATAAAAGTTACATTAAGCTATTCAATTTATGTTTGAAAGTTTATAAAATTGTGTTTCTTTATCACGCCTTATAAGTATTTGAAATGTACATTTTATAGAACGGAAAAACAGTAAATGATTTCTTTCCGCACAGGTCAAGGTGTTCATTGACTTTTAGTTTGCCGTACATTGTATTCCGGTTGGTTGATTTTTAGCCGGGCTCTGCTGAAGCAGAGTCCTGGCTATAGGCAGGCAAATCGCCAATGTTACTATAAATAGCACAACTTCAAAAGTAAACAAAAAACCAAAAGCTTCCGCTATACCAAATAGTTACACAAAGAGCCACGTTTTGTCAAAAGTGTTGGCATTTTGTTTCTTTTTTTTTTAACTTCGAGAGAATTGCCCATCTTTTTTAGTTTTCTTATCAATAACGTGTTTTAAAAACAAGACTATGCATTTTGGACACGTACAATGCGCATGAATTTCCATGATCTACTTTGCTGCGCGTTGATGAAATGGGGATTGAATATATAACGCTTGGCAGCAACTGTTGATTTTTTTTCTACTAGACAGACATATTTTTGTTTATAGCCGCACACAAAATTTGGTCGCTCTCTGACGCTTTGCCGACATTAAAAGCATGAGAGAGAGAGAGAGAGAGAGAGAGAGAGAGAGAGAGAGAGAGAGAGAGAGAGAGAGAGAGAGAGAGAGAGAGAGAGAGAGAGAGAGAATTGAGATTTTCAGTCTTTACTACACAATATGCATAAAGACACACCAAAAGAGCCTGGCTTTCAGTACTTCAGTACTTTGATCTATTTGTAGATTCGGATTCTTTCCCAAAGGTACTTCTCCAATATATAGTTCTCCGCAACATGAGTACGTGATAACATGTGAAAGATTTCTGGTTTGACTTTGTTAATGGTTAACTGTTTCCAACCAAAACTGAAATGATATTCTTGTTTAATATAGGGACAGGTGCCACACCGTGAATTCTGGCATTTGGTAACTTCAAATTCCGATTTTTCTTCGACACTGGATTCGGTAAGAATGCGTCAAAGATTTTGCCGTTAATAAATTTTTGTTTTTCAAATGTATTAGCCATTGTTTCATCAGTCTTCAAGGCGTCGTTTAGGTAGTGGACAATCGGGGGGGCGGGGGGAGGGGGTGGGAGGGGGGTTAGTATTTCTGGGATTATAGGTGGTAACCAGTGACGACTTTTTCGATATTTATTGTTGTTTTGATCGGGATTGAGGAGCTTTTTTCTAATTTCGTGGCTTTTTCAATAGCATCATTAATTATTTTATCCGGATAACGACACTGTTTTAAAATTATCTGTAATCTCTGTATTCTGACATACTCATCGTTAAGGATGGTACATCCATATCTCTCTCTCTCTCTCTCTCTCTCTCTCTCATTTGATTTGAACAATAACACAAGAGGATTGGAAACAAGTCCTTACAACTTCCTCTCCTAATGATAATACATACAATATATACAGAATAATACACATCCTTTTCCATATCACAGCCTGTATCAGCCCGAAACTCCAATATCAGCCAAGGGCCGAATGACCATACGTTTGAAGCTTAAAAATTTAAGCGTCATCCCACACCCTGTCAAAAGCTTTCCACAAATCACAAAAAATCACACCACACATTTTCCCATCGTCTATACTTTTGACAATTTGACTTTTGCTGTGATATGTTTCTAATAGTTGAAATACCGTGGAATGGTCAGGGAAAATATCTGCCTGGTATTTAAAGAATAAATTATTTTCATTAAAAAATTGTAAACATGTTTAAAAATTATTCTTTCCATAATTTTGATGACACAACACAGGATCATCTTTTTTAAAGAGTGTGTGAATGTCAGAAATATTTTTATTACACAGTCATATAGTATAAATTGGGTAATGTACAATGTATTTGCAGATTCAATATTTGAAATCTCTCTCTCTCTCTCTCTCTCTCTCTCTCTCTCTCTCTCTCTCTCTCTCTCTCTCTCTCTCTCTCTCTCTCTCTCTCTCTTTCTCTCTCTCTCTTAAATTTTTTTTTTTAGTTTTCAAGTAAAAGATACATGTATGTTTGAGCGTACACATACACGCTTTTTCGGGTATTGCCCAAAAAAACCCCAACAATTAAGTGATTCTTTGCATGTGAACACAGCAAATTAAATTTTGAAATAAATATCTATTACTATTTCTTTTGTTAAAGTTTTATCATTTTTTTTCTCTGGAACTGTTGAAGTGTTTGTGAAATTCACCCCAGACTTTGTCGGTGCGGAAGGATCGCTGAAGTGCAACTGATGAAGCGAAGTGCAACGTAGACACAGGGCCGAGGTAAAGAAGAATAATAACCCCCACAGAATAATGACTGGGGGTCACTTTTCGACGTAGAATAATGTCCCCCCCCTCCCCCGTCATTATTCTACGTAGAAAAATGACCCTTTATTAATAATTCGTATTAGTGACCAATAACAATTTAGTTCAAACAAACTAAACAAAAACAGAAATCCGAGTACCTGAATTTTGTTTTAAAAAAAAAGAAAGTATCAGGACGATTTTGGCTTGCAAGCAAATAATTATTTATACAACCCGTGCATATTTTGAGTGTAAATAAAGAATTGATACTCTTGTCATTCAAGTAATATACATATACATGTAAAAGCACGCGCTTTTCATAGAATTTAACGTTACATGTACAAACACAACCAATATCCCTGCAACATATAGAATACGCGTACAGGTTATATAAGAAATAAGTTCACTTGTTAACTACCAGAGAGAGAGAGAGAGAGAGAGAGAGAGAGAGAGAGAGAGAGAGAGAGAGAGAGAGAGAGAGAGAGAGAGAGAGAGAGAGTTATAATTATGTTTAATTAACCGTACATGATAGAATAAAAGCCCTCTCTAGGATTTAAAATTTAAGGTTTGTCGGAAATGCTGGAAATGTAGAAAAGATTGTTTTATACTACCGGTCTGAAGAAAAAGCTTCACAACAGTCCCAATATCCTAATAAACGTCATATTAAAACCTTAGGATGGTCTCAGGACAAAGTTATGGCGGTTCCACAAACAAGCTCAAGGGGATGCTTCAAACTGGATTTGATGGATGATGATTAATGAGATAACAAATACGTGATCTGTGGTTTTAGCCCAAAGAAATCTTCTGAAGTAAATGCGCATTTCACCATTAAAATACACGTAATCAGTACCTTTAATTTGCACTTGTCTGAGCTAACAGTAAAAACATGATTTCGAAATGATTAATATCTTAATACTTATTTATTTAATTCATTTAATAATAATTTGTATTATGAGAGAAAGTCAAGTGAAAAATATGGTTCTCAGATAGAAAGTCTGTAACTAAAGTTCAACCACCCCTCTGTTCACCTAAGGAAAACGCCGAGATGATTCAATATATACATTCGCCTAAATCAGGCACGAGGCATCGGTTTTCAAAGTAGGAAAACCAGTCAGATAAAAAGTTGAGAGGCCAATAATTATAAACTTGTAAGTTTATTTTTCTGTAGAGAATAGAAGAAAAAAGTTCATTTTTTCCACGTGGAGGGGCGAGCTACTTATCCCTTAACACCTCTGATGATACATTTATTGCATGTTGATGAAAATCTTTTAATTCTCTCAAAGCGACTAGTCCAAAACACAAACATTCAAGTAAATAAAAAAACATGAATATTGATGCATATACATGTTATTTTATTATACAACGATGATCATGAATATTCATTAGTCAAATATTTGCTCTGGTAAGCTGTTAGATTTACATGCATGTATATACCTATATATCTTTATACTATATGTAGGTCACAAAGAATCAGACAATATTAAAGGTAAGAATTGGCATTTTTGCGTTATAATTAATTACGCCTCCATTTCTATAGTGAATTTGAATTTCATGAACATACTAGTTATATTCTCATAATATCAATTATGAAAATAAATAAAAAATGTATCAATGATGTAGAGAGTTGACTTGGTCCCAAAATTAACACACCTTGAATTTTTTTTCAGATTGCGTTATAACAGAGCTACAAGATTGCTCTAGTAGGTAAAACATAAACTTAAAACAACGAATATAAATTGTGGAATGCAAAAGTTACATATTTGAATAAAGTTCTCTTAAAAAGCATCTGGCATGAGAACTCTAACAAATCACGAATCGTTTTGTATAATTATGTGACCACGCTTTGTATGGAGTTTTGTATAGAACCGTATTTAATTTTGTAAGCTCAAGTGATTAGCAAGGACCATCTAGCTTCAATGAACGGATGTTTTTTGGTGATCTACTGCTTCGATCTCTGTGCTGGAATCATCATCCACGCTCAGTATATAACACAGTCAGACTCGGGGCTTACTGCAGTAGGGATTCTGTATTAGGGATCTCAGGTATCAAATGAGTGTTAATATGCTCGATTGACATTCAACGTAATATGGAAAGATCTAGTATTAAATTTGCAAATAGGTCTAAGAACTATTCAGAAAAATAAAAGAAAGATATTCAAGTAGACCTGTTTTCGTAATATTGTTTAACCGTTGATAAAGGTAATTCATCTATATTGATAAGTTTTGCAATTGGGGTGCAACCGTGCTGTTCACAAAGACAATTTTTTGCATACAATAATATGTTAAATCTATTTATTATAGCAACTTTGGTAACCGCCATTATGATGTCAAATGTAGAAAAACTAAGGACTGATTTGAAAGTGTGGTAGAAGCTTATAGAAGTTAAGAATGGCGGAGGATGAGGAGTGTATTGCGGACGACGGGCAATGTGCCACAGATCTGGACGAATGCAGCACGCTTCTGCAAGTACTCCAAGACGCCGCCGTGCATGATGAAGACATCGGTAGTATATCGATAGTTCCTGTTTGGGAGGGTAAGAGTTGAATTTGACAACCCGAGAAAACCATAGTCAACCCCCGCTTCGCTTCGATTAACAATGGTTTTCGAAGGATGTCAGTTTCAACGTACGCGCATAATTTACGCGCATGTAACAATTCGTTGTGTTACCCATTGCAAAGTGCGTTGCTAACGCTAAGGGTAATAGATCGGATTATCAACTGCGTCTAAACCAGTTAGATTTCAGTATTCAACATGCAAGTATAATAATATTAAATGTACATTTTTTAAATTATCTATAGGAACCATTTGAAATAATTTTACATTGTACACACGTTGGTCACAAAATAGTGTTTTCACAGTCTTTCTGTAGTACCTATTTTTTAAAATAACTGCATGATATTTTTTTTTATTTTTATAATAACATGAAGCTAAGAGCAAATTGAAATGGATCTCTCTCTCTCTCTCTCTCTCTCTCTCTCTCTCTCTCTCTCTCTCTCTCTCTCTCTCTCTCTCTCTCCAGTCCACTCTACCATTATGCAACTTGAGCAATACGACACTTTACAGCTACTGTAAAATACATCTTTATATCTTTAGTTTACGATATACATGTAGTTTAATAATGTTACCTATTTTTTCCTTGATTACAGAATTGATCGATGGAATCTGCAGTATCCGACAAAATCTTTGCGCATGCTTAACCATAGACGACGAAAATGAATGCATCGGTGAAGGTTGTCGGTCGGATTGGGCGTTCTCTCGTAGATTCCGAATCAATAGCTTTACAAAGTGGATAAATTACCGTGCTTGAACAAAATCAATTTTGAACTAAAACTATTAATGAAATAAAATTCAAAGACTTGTTTTTATCTTATCTACATGTACTAACATCTTCTCAACAAAAGTTGAGGCCTTTTTTCTTTGAATTTTTTTAAATTGTTCTTTTAATATTCCCCCGATATTTGCACTAAGTCTAACTTTTACAGAAATATTGTACAAATCAGAGACAAATAGGGGTTTTATTTATCAGATGGAAGTTGAACACTTGTGCTCCGATAAAACGTATTAATCCTCAAATTGAGTTATTCACTGATGCATCGTTATCTGGATGGGGCCACAGGGGCCAAGCCCGTTTTAACATTAATTTCAATGTCACCATAAATAAAGAAAGGGGTCGAACTCTGACCCAGATAAAAAACTACCAGCTCGCTTCAAAAGCCTAATAAATCAATTATTTTTTATAACACTTGCAATGTGCATTTATTTTTCAGAAAAGTAATGTCTAAGATCACTCATGCCGAATTTCAAGTTGATGGGTCTTAAAATAGCGGAGATATTTAAAATTATGTGCGTGATGGGTTTTCATACGTACTCGAATGGGTTTCGGGTCACGTGGTCAGGTAATATAAATAGTAGGACCATGCGGTGGCGTGGCACTCTAAGCTCGCTCGCTAGTAGTTGTAGTTAAAATGGCTGCAGATGATATGGAAAGTGTTGATTTTTGGCTGACAGATGGTTGTTTAATCCTTAAATTCAGATAAAATTCCTTAAATACTCTCCAAACTGAACTTTTATTCTGCAGCCACATCAACTTCTGACCAGACCGACCATTGTGATAGAAAATGTTAAACTCAATTTCATTGGTTAATATTCCTGATGGTCCAATCAGAATCAGTCTTTCTCGAAGACGTCAAAATGGCTGGCCCTGTCAGAAGTCAATGTGGCTGCAGAGAAAAAGTTCAGTTTGGAGAGTATTTAAGGAATTTTATCGGAATTTAAGGATGTAAGTAGCGTGCGTTTGATGTGAGATTTTAAAAGATTCGTGCGATTGTTTCTCGACTTGTTGCAATACTGCTGTTGTCGTAGGCAAAATCCCATCGTGAACCCTGGACCGGTAAATGTCCGAGTAAAAATAAACTGGCGACTTCGAGAGAATAATGACGTATATCTCCGCTATTTAAGACCCATCAACTTAAAATTCGGCATGAGTGTATCTTAGACATTACTTTTCTGAAAAATACATGCATATTGCAAGTGTAGTAAAAAATAATTGATTTATTAGGCTTTTGAAGTGAGCTGGTAGTTTTTTTATCTGGGTCAGAGTTCGACCCCTTTCTTTATTTATGGTTACATTGAAATTAATGATAAAACGGGCTTGGCCCCTGTGGATGGGGCGCAGTATTAGGTGATTCTAAAACCAAAGGGTAATTGGACAGAATCAGAAGTTTCTTATGCCTCGAATATTAATTATTTAGAATTGTACGCAGTCTTCTTAGGACTAAAGAGTTTTTTTTATCAATTCTTTGTAAAAAAAGATCTAAAGATTCATATTAACAATTCAACTGCTGTTGGTTGTATCAATCATTTCGGGTCAACAAGATCTTCAAAATGTAATGATATTACAAGGAAAGTTTGGCTATTAGCTAAAGCTAACGACATCTGGATTTCAGCGGCTTATTTGCCGAGTAAAAATAACATTGAGGCAGATTTTGAGAGTCGGAAAATTAGAGACGACACAGAGTGAATGTTGAATTCAAATATATCTGATGCATTGTGTAAAAGATTATTTTTTCCAGGTGTTGATTTATTTGCATCTCGTATAAACACCCAGTTAAAGAACTATGTTTCGTGGAATCCTGACCCAGGATCTTTAGCCTTTGATGCATTCACAATTAATTGGCAACAGTTTTCTACCATTTATGCATATCCTCCTTTCAGCATTATAGACAGAGTGTTACAGAAAATCACAGTTATGGTTTCCGGTGCTAATGAGGATGTGTGTAAGATTCTGAACAGCACAAAGACATTGAGGTTACCGAATCGGCTGCCTGCGTTTCACTCGCTTCACAACAACTCCTCCTCCTCGCTTGTCATGTGTTCGGCAATTATACGAGGGACGCGGTTTTTCAGAGGAATCAGTTTCAATCATTATGAAGTCCTGGCGAATGTCTACTTATAAACAGTATAGCATTTATATAAAGAAATGGTTTCAGTTCATAGATGGGAAAGTTGATCGATCAGATAAAGGTGTGTTTAGATGATGACTCGAATTTGGGGCATACTCTAAAACATGACCTGGCCTGGCCTCAAAGTTGGCCTGGTCTCACTTTTGGCCTCAAAATTGGTCTGGCCCCAAATTTTGGCATGGCCTCAAATTTTGGCCTGGCCCCGAATTTGGCATCTTCAAAAGTTTTTGGCCTCAAATTTTAAAATTTTTCTTTTTTTTTATTTTCTTACTGAAGAGGGGTAAATTTTAGTGTATTAGTTGATTTATATAGAGTTACAGATTTGAGAATACGCTGTTCAGACAGATCAAGCATGTGTTTGAGTAATTAAGAATTGAGCAATGTCTAGAGTGGTCAAGTTTTATGGGCTTTTAATTATTGGAGCTATGGGAGCTATTGTTAGTAGAATTGGGAGCCAAGGTCAAGTTGGAGTTCAGACAACATGATTAGAATTTTATAGAGTTAAATGTAGAAATGGGGCTAATTATTTAATAAATTGAAGCTAGTGATTTAAGATAATCATCGATTAGAGCCATAGTAGTTTATATATATATGATGAGCTCTAGAATCGAGGGAGATAAAAGGGGATTAGAGTAGAATAGAGTATGAAATAGAGTTGGAGATTTAGAGGTGCACATGGATTAAACATAGTATGTAATGTGACTATTCCTTGGAATAATGTGAATAAACTTGTAAATATTTTTAAGCCGTCTTTCAAATATGTGTACTTAAAAAGAATTGCCGGTCACCTCCGTGACAATTTAGTTTGAATTTTTATTGATTTCTTTAAGAAATTTTGTTTAGAAAGGAATAATCATATGAAAAAATATATATGACAAGAGACCAATTATTTAAGTTTAATTAGTTTTATCCATGTCTAAACACATTTAACATTTCACGCGGTCTAATTCAATTAATGGCATTTGTGAACGACTGCGCATTCAATCCTCCGGTAACTTGACTCAGTGATGGTCATTAATCATCACCTCCTGATTAGAATAGAGTTGCATGCATGTGTTGCTTGTATATTTAGGAAACAATTTTTCTCCTCTGGGAATTGTCATTTTCAGAATTTGAACAAAGCAAAACTTTTTGTTACCTTTGATGTAGTTTAGAACACGCATTGGCATCAATTATTTTTTTCTCAAACAAGTCGTTAATAAAAGAAGAGTTAGATAGCTATTGTCCGATCCTGAGAGCAATTTAATCTAAATACATACAAAATAGTGTCATGGTTATACAATGGAAGGCAAAATCACATTCTTAAGTTCTTAAGAATTTAAAACAGACTGAATAAAAATCTATTGGAATGGATTACTAGACATACCTGTTGTCATAATTATGCATTGTTAGTACTATATTATCAATTGTAACTATTATTTTTAATAGACTATCACTATAAGACACTAAAGCCACAAAGTGGGATGTTTAATGTGCATTGAAAATAAATCACTAAAAAATCAATAAAATCATCGAATATGTGAAAAAAATATAAAAAAAATTTGAGGCCAAAATTTTTGAAGAGACCAAATTTGAGGTCAGGCCAATTTTTGAGGCCAGGCCAAAATTTTGGGCCAGGCCAATTTTGAGGCCAGTCCAGGCCAGGCCAATGGGGCCAGGCCAGGTTTTAGAGTATGCCCGAATTTAGGGGAACACTCGTTAGTCAAAAAATTTATAAGAGGGGTGTTTAACATTAATCCTAGTTTCCCACGTTATTCCAGTACATGGGATGTTAGACAGGTGTTAGATTATTTAGTTAGTTTAGGCAAAAACCGACACATGTCATTATTAAGTTTATCAATGAAATTGGTTATGCTATTGGCTTAGTTTCAGGACAAAAACTGCAGACATTGAAAGCGTTAAACATTGAGTTTATGACTGTTAATGAGAATTCTTCTGTAATAATTTTTGATGTTAAGGAATTAATGAAACAGAGCCAGACAAGGTTTTCATTTGAAACCTCTTCAATTTAAGCATGATGTAGATAATCCTTGTATGTGTGTTGTTTCTTGTATTTTAGATTACTTAGATAGAACAAAAGTGTTTAGAAATAATGTGTCTCAATTGTTAATTTCAACTCAAAAGCCGTATAAAGCGGTATCTACTGATACTTTAGCTAGGTGGCTTGTGGTACAGAACGCCAAGATAGATACTGATATGTACAAGGCGCACAGCACTCGGCGGCATCTTCGAATTTCAATCAAAGTTCGCCTTACAAGTGAGTCTCCTTTAATTTATCAATTTTCTCTGTCGAAATGTTAATGACTTATCCCTGTACAAGTCTCTGAAATTCTATCTGTATAATATAAGATGAAAAAATATGAACGATTTTAGTAGGTTAAGATATCCTTACTTAACCGTCGAGCTACATCTTAAGATGTCCTAAGTCCTAAGTTCCTAGGAAGAAGTCCTAAGTTGATCTTAAGATGTTTCTAAGTTTTTTCCTAAGTGGGTTCTCTCCGGGTACTCCGGCTTCTTCCCACACCAATGACCATAAGTGCCAACGAGAGATATTAATATAAGTTGCAGAACTTCTTTATCAATCGTTGTAAAATAAATAAAGCTCAGTTTTTGGTTTTTAGCCGGGCTCTGCTGAAAGCAGAGCCCTGGCTATAGGCAGGCAAATCGCCAATGTTACTATAAATAGCACAACTTCAAAAGTAAACAAAAAACCAAACAGCGTCAAGGTAAAGCTTCCGCTATACCAAATAGTTACACAAAGAGCCACGTTTTGTCAAAAGTGTTGGCATTTTGTTTCTTTTTTTTAGATTTCGAATGAATCTTTTTTAGTTTTCTGATTAATAACGTGTTTTTAAAACATTACTATGCATTTTGGACACATACAATGCGCATGAATTTCCATGAACTACTTTGCTGCGCAATGAAGAAATGGGGATTGAATATATAATGCTTGTTGCAAAATTCAAGGCAGTAGCTGGTGAACTTTTTAACTTCTACTAGACAGACATATTTTTTGTTTATAGCCGTTTACAAAACTTGGTCGCTCTCTGACGCTTTGCCGACATTAAAAGCATGAGAGAGAGAGAGAGAGAGAGAGAGAGAGAGAGAGAGAGAGAGAGAGAGAGATTTTCAGTCTTTACTACACAATATGCATAAAGACACACCAAAAGAGCCCGGCTTTCAGTACTTCAGTACTTTGATTGTTTTTCCTAAGTCATATATCGTAGGAAGACACTTAGGTCATATCTTAGGAAAGTTTCATGAACATGCCTGCTGGTCGCTCACTACACTGTCGCTTGAGATAAAGGTGGAATACAGTAAAATGACAATTTAATAGGATTATCCAACCAATATTATCCAATCAAAAATAGGCTACAATCAAATGTAAAAACCAAAGGGAAACAAGATAACCCATCCATCGCGTTTGTTAATGATAAACGTTTGCCTTAAATCTTTTTCAAGGTAAGACTTTGGAGTTCAGACAAGGTAAGTCAAATACAGTTGTCTCTATACTTTTATCACGTAGAACTTATTTATTTGCAATGTGTACCGGTATGTTCAGTCTACATTATTGATGCTCGGTTTTGTTAAACTCTACCACGTGTTCTACTATAATACATGTATAATATTAGAATATGTAGCTATTGTTGTCTTAATCAATGGTAGATTTAGGGGGCCCGTTCATCCCTTAAAATAATTGTCAAAATGAAGTTAAACATAGTCCATTTGTCAAATAAAATACACAGCTTGCATTGGGAGTCTTAATTATGAAGAACTGCGAACGCCAACGCCCGTTTCCCGCCTACATTTTAGATCCAAATATTTCGGAATTTCTGTCAGATATTCAAAGACTACGCTTTCTATCAAAAATTATAATCAAATCCTAATCAATTTATAGCAAAATAAAATTTGTAATCAAACTATTAATTTTAAAGAAAAGTTTTGCTAACGCGGTGTCTTAATTTTTTTTTTATTGAAATCGGTCCCTATGAGTGAGGAAAATATTATTTAGCGGCCGATATGTGCATAAAAATTTAATAACCACATTGGATATTAAAGTAAATTATCATTTTAATTCATATTTGTTAATAATATTTTTAATATTTTTAAACGTTACAAAGCAAAATGCTTTTTTTGAATGTATTTTGGTCTGTAGACATATGTTCCCCCCATCGTGAAACAGGAAACCCTTTGGTATAAATATGCTACAAAACAATATACAATATATAAAACTCCTCAAAAGGAATTTTGTTTCACGGGGGGGGGGGGGGGGGGGTTGTTTTATTAAAAAATTCCGTATTCCGTTAATTTCTATTATAAGATGAGCTACATGTATTTTAATCCCAAATACATAGTTATCTCACTTTGTTTGAACTTTGTTTATTTAATGAAAATATACATTAATGTTAACATTATTATAAAAAAAAATTTAATCAGAAAATTATAAAAAAAATAAAAGACTCTTAGTTAGGCGGCTTGAAATGCTATCGTTCGCAGTCCTTTGATGGAAACTCATGGGACTTCTGTACATCAGACTGATTTCAACGATGTAAATCAATGAATAAAACCCGTGGGTTCATAGAAACCAATATCGGTTTCAAATTTTAAAAGATTTTTTTTTCAGTGAAAAAGAACTATTGTTTTGACTATAAACAGGGTATTTTAGAAATTTAATAAATTGATGTGTGATATGATTATGAATAAAACATGTCAAAAATGGGTTTGTTTTTTTTTTTTACGTTATTTTAATTTTTTAGATAATTTTTTTTGCTTGAAAATTGAAATTGCTTATCTTTAATTTTTTATAATATTTAACCAAGAAATCAAAATGAAAATGCAAATTAAAAAAAATTGTAGTTTATTGAACCGATCTCGATTGAAAAACAAAATCCTGATCAGAATTAATTAAAACTTGAAATTTAACAATAATACTGCAGTTTGTTCTGAGTAATTGATATGCATAACAAAAAATAAGTAAAATTAATAAACTAACCATTTTACAGCAATCAATCTGAAATTTTGCAAAATTTTAATATGTTCAAGCTATAATACTAGTTTTTGATTTTGTTTGGATTGTAATTTTATCGGGTCTGGTTCGAATTTAAAATTTTCTATTTTTCTTGAATTTCACAATTTTATTTCAATTTCTAGTTATTATTTGATTGTATAGGAATTGTTTAATGCTAGTGACAGTTTATTTGTATTTTTTATCCATAGGTTAAAAAATACCATTCTTCATTTTCATAATTTTTGTTCAAAGATACATGTAATAAAAATTAATTTGGCCAGTTTTGATATGTGTATAAAGATAATTTTATTGTGCATCAGTTGATACCATATTTTAGCTCTAAAATATCATGTTCGCAGCCAAAACGATGTTTCGGGTTTCGGGTATCTATAAAAAATGCACCAAAAAAATTATAAAATAAATGAAAGCAGATAGGCCCTATTTGTCTTATTTTTGTGCAAGCATTTTCCAATTAAATGACTCTTTGTTAATTCTTAAAATAATGCATTGGTATGTCTTGACAAAACACAATTTTATTTTCATTTTTTTTCTTTTAAAGTAAATGTTTTTCTTATATAAGTAATACAGTAAATTGATATGCAGATATTATGCACAGAATATACATGTCTATTTCAATACATCATGTGTTTTACAACAACAATAAAAGAAGCAAAGGGTGTTTAGTTATATATATATATATATATATATATATTATAACTACAGTAGATAAACAGCTAGAAGAATGCTTCAGTTTCAGGTTGCAGGAAAGACAAGTCTTTTAGAACACTTTGCTCCTGGAACCGTTCCTTCTGTTGTTAAAAAGTTTAAAAAATTTAAGCACTGTTTTAATGTTTGCAGTTATCATCACGCTATGATTTATTGCAGTAAATTTATTGATATACATGTATTAAGCAACATTCTAGATATCAAAAGTATCTTTGGTATCACAATTTAAAGAATTTATGATAATATTATGCAACATTAAACGCCCAGACTGTTATTCGTGTTAAATGTTTCTGTTAATACTTTTGAAATGATAAGAAAGTTTGTTTTTCATGTTTTATATAGTCGTCTGTTTCCTAAGTAAACATTTCTGAAATCTCAATCATCCTTGTGTTAACGCATTATTTACAAAACTACCATTATATAACAGTCTCAGCATAATAAAATTGAAATAAAAAGTGGGTTCCATTGGTTTTTATGAAGAGTGAGAAACGCCTATGACTAAAAAATATCAGGCATTTTTAGGATACCTACAAAACTGGTAAAATAAGCTGTCATTATGATAAATACACCCGATGGCTACGTGAAAAAAAGAGCGCTGTTTTCTAAATAACATTTAAAATTGCATTGTGTGGTTTCATTAATATTCGTTGTATACCAATTTTCGTGGATTTCGTTGTTTGATCCACGAAATTAAATGTTCATTGAAGTGCAACTTCTATTAACGTTTTGTAATGATAGGGTCATTGGCCACGAATTTACGTATCCTTGAAATTGTGATGTTTACTTTATCCACGAAAATTGATACCCTTGAATATTATTTAAGCCACAGTTATCAAAATTTTGTAAATTTTGATAAGAAATATAATATAATTATACATCTGTCATATACCGGCAAAATTACTTAACGTGAAATTCTCGTTAATATCACTTGAGATTAACGTGAACTTCATGTGAAAGTCCCATAGGTTTATTTTATTATTTTATTAGTTCTTTATACTCAAATAATGGTAAATATACTTAATCAGTTGTCATTTTTTTAAGCACAATTCTGCCTTTGCATTTTTATAATCAACAAGTCAATTGACTATTTAAATATATGCCTCCGAATTGATCCAAAGATATACCGGTATTCCATCCATTGATTTCGCATGCTATGGCAGCAATACCTATTAGCAAAAAGAAAAAAAAAACACCTTTTATTTAAAATTCAGTTATTTTTTTCTCCGTAAGTCAAATACATGTAAGGTTTTCTTTGGTGCTCTGAATAAAAAAGGTACTTTCAGTTTGTATTTTTTACACAATGCTACTCTACCTCTTTCATGCTAAATTACATGGAATAGAACCATCCTGATGACATGAATCTTTATAATTCATTTGAAATAATAATCCATTTACTGACACCCAACACAACGCAATCCAATTTCATATTCTCAGAAATGATGCCAGATGCAAAATATTCAATTTATTTTTTTCACACGAATATATTCAATTGTTTTAAATTGTCAGTAAGACATCAAGTTTGTCAACCAAAGAGTATTAAAATTGTCTAGTCTATATAGAATAAAAGAAACTAATTAAAGAAAGAATTTAAAATAAGCTTAGAACCATTTTTTATCACCACATTTTAAAACATCGGCAATGATTCCAATAACTGTTTTATTACATGTCAGAACTATTTGAGAATTTAAAAACTCAGAAAAAAGTTTTAAAAAAAAAAACTCTATAAAAATAAAGTAACCTATTCGATATTGTTTCTATAAAATTTGTTGCAATCATGGCGGCAATTTTTTTTGTTTTTTATAAATTAAGTAGATTATGAATTAAAAATACTGACCATAAAGACCTATTTATACGTATTCATCATGCAAAGAAAATCTTTAAAATGAAATGGTGACTTAAAAAAAGACTTTACTTTTGATAATGACAACGAAGAAAAGAAGAAATATACGAAATTTCATCAAACGAAAGGTTTCACGCATAATATGTCATCAACTTTCAGTTTACAAGTCGTAAAAACTCATTTGGAAATTACACATGTAAACTTATTGAATTGATTTGGACATTGCTTTGAGTGTCACGTGAATGCGGTTGTTGAGTAAAATAATTTCATTGGGATTGACAAGTACACAGAGATTGAACTTATTCGACTTCTGTAGTAAGAAATATGCATTCATTGAAATCGATACTTACACGAAAGAAATATTTAATTCTAGAAGACACCCTTTTTATACTGAGAGGCCGCTGGCTCATGATATATGCCACGCTGAAGTATTTATATTTGCGTGGCTATGGAACGGTAGGGTAATTTAATATTCATGTGTTGGCCCAACAATTCAAATTTCGGTTTTTTATTCAACATTTACTTTTGAACACCGTAATTTTACAAAAGTTCATCTTTTCATTTGATATACCAAATGTGTGAAAATCGTTTAAAAATTCGATATTTGATTTGGTAAATTAATGTTATGTTGCTTTAAGTACGTTGGACATATAAGCCACGTTTCCATTCAATAAAACATTCAAATATAATTTTATGAAAATAATGATCATACTAAATCAATTTTATTAACATACACTAAAGTTATGAGAAAGGTTTAAAGAAATATATTGATACATCATATTTTTCTTTATGTCTTTCGGTTTTTACGTTAGTATTAAGGTACCGGTATCTCACCTCTCAATGTTGTCGTATCGATAATTTCTCAATAATTATAACATTTATGTCTGTCAAAGAGCATCGTTCAAACATAGGAATTGGGAATTAGCGTTTATCCATATGTGTTATTGAGCATTTGATTTGACCTTTTTTGCAGCGAAAATGCAATTCTAGTTTAATTGTTAGCAACATTTTCAAAATCAAATTTATCACAACAAAGATGTTTTGTATTGCGCACAGTAATCACATTGAATAGAAAGATTAAGAACAAAATTCTATATATGGCTGCATAAATTTTCTCGTGATCTTTCTCTGCTTAAAACTTATTATCTCACAATTGGTAAAGGAAGTTTTTTTCTGAGATTTGATAGTTTATCAGATCTTGTTTGACATTTGTCAAATATCTTAACTGTTCAAAGCGGAAGGCTCAACCTTCTACACTCCTCTCGGTCGTATACTATCAAACTGGCGTCAGATGACAAGAGTTTATCGTTTTTTTAACTCTTAAAACTCTTTTGATGTGTCATTATGCTTAACAATAAATTTGACAAAATATGTCTCTCTGTGTAACTATATGGAAGAGCAGAGTCTTCTACGTTGACACTTTTTGGTTTACTTTTGTACTTGTGGTATCTATATGTAAACACTGGCAATTTGCATGCCAGTACTTTGCTCTTAGCAAAGCCGGACTTGAGAGGAATTTATTGCTTTTATTTCAAATCAGCCAAAAAAGCAGTTTGGAACTTTAATGGTTGAAAGTTCGTTTTAGTTGTTGTCAAGAACATAATGAAAAATAGCCCCAGTTTTAACAATATAAACTAAAAGCTTGTTCTTTACAAACGGATTAATGGCATAAATGATTCAAAAACAATTAGTAAATCAATCAGTAAAAACGCCTAAACAATGTATTGATTATTCTGAATATTCATTTGTACTTTGAGGTTCTCTGCTAGTTCTTTTGCAACAGATCCAACAGATAATTTGTGTTAAGGGAGATCACTCTATCTATTACCACAAAGTCTATTGTAGCACAGCATAAACGTGTTCATGATTTTTGCAATTTCGTGTTTGACTATCCGTTCTACAATCTGTGTCTGGTCTAGTGTCTGGTCTAGTGTCTAGTGTTTCACATGTTTAGTCGGTTTAGAAATGGAATATAAGGTTCAATGAATAATAAATTTGCGTCTGACCTGCTGTTTGTTTGTACATGTATTTTGTCAGGTAGGTAATACAACAGTTTAGTTACAAAACAGAGGAGCAATCATTACATGGGAAAGCTATAAAGAAATGTAGCCTTTAAATGTTCATACTTTAAAGAGACAGTACGGCGCATCTTATCAAAAAACCGACTTGAAAAAATTTTCCGATCGGGTTCGGTATTTTTGTACTACTCATGAATAAACTTTCAGAAAATTACCAAGTTCTTCATGAAATAAAATCTAATTATTTCATTAAAATTAATAATTACGTATAGCCTATACATAATTACATCGCAACTTGTTACGGGGTTCAACCTTCTATACTAATACGCATGCGTATTTACTGTAAACAAAACATGCAGAGCTCGCCAAGATTCTCCTGGACATGTTTGTTGATAAAAATATGTCATTTCTACTTCTTCCAGGTAATAATTGTTCAAAGTTTTTAAAATAACCACAATCATTATTTTGTAAGCATGTATTTTGCGTGTTTATCATAGGAGTTGCTACAAGCTAAATTCATTTTTGTAAATGAGGCCCCATTAGGGGTTATTTGACATATTTATGTCTGTTCATTTTAAATGAACCGAAATTGGTAAACCATCAACAAATTATCGAGAAAGTGATGATGTGTTCCGTTTAGAGAGTCCCTTTAACCTCGTATACCAAGATGACCGTTGTCATACGAAGATCTTGTAGTTTTCAGCACCTGCCAAGTACTGTCAATCAAAGTCCACGTGGTACAAATAAACGACATAAGATTATTCCGGTTTGTACGAACCTTAAATTTCTGGAAGCTCATAATTACGTTAATTAGATGTGTGAAAGGGAGTTTTATTATTTCAACTATTACAATCAACGTCATTTCTTATTTCCTAACGATACAATGGGTAAATCTAAAGTTATTCACACATGTGTTTTCAGCTGTTCTGTCTCTTTAAAGTCACATTACATTATTTTATGAAACACACTCACACTTTCGCAGATTTAAGAATGATTTAGTGATTTGTTATAAGAGTTTTGAATTTTTTTCGATGTAAGATTATATCCAGATGGATTTCTATAATGTTTAATTTGCTGTCATATTCACCGAAAAAATAGCGTTTCATTAGTTTGTCCATTTGTAAAGGTTTTTAGAATTGTTAACAAATATTTTTGCTTTCGACTTTTTTCTTTGCCCGGTTATATTTAAAAATTGCAGTCGACTTACTTATTGATAACAACGGTAACGTAATAATATTTTGTGTAAAAAAAAACCTGACTAAATTACGTCAACCTCACTCATTTACATGAATAAATAAAAATTATCACTGGCATGGTTTTCAGTCTGTGTGCGGTCCTTAAAAGATATAATCATCACATAGCTATTGAATTTAGCATACAGATCTTAAAGCTGACATGAATTCATAAAAGCATTCGATCGCTCCTCTACTGCCACTGTGGTTACCGGAAGACGGTATAAAGACGGTATAAAGAGTTGAAATAATTTACAGTCTCCGGACTGTGCACTTCCTCCCCTTTGTGATTGGTAGAAAATACATGATGTGAAAATTTACATTCATTTCATTAGTTGATATACTGTTCGGCACAAGGGAGATAATTTTCTGATGATCGTTTTTACGTACGACTTAACAATTTTTGTAGATTTCAAATCTTAAAAAGTAAGAAAACGAAAGAACAATAAAAATGGCTCTTCGTGAAATTCAGACTTCCATTTTTCTGTTAACTAGTTAAAAGCAATATTCTGTAACATCTATTGAAATAATTTGTTCTTTTCTTTTTGTTCTGATTATACAAATACCAATGAAATTTCATACGGTATGGCTAATATCAGAAAACAATTTTGTTTATTAGATACGGTGAAACTAGTGGATTTCAAATAAATAACACGCTGTAAATAATTTTCAATTTTAAGCACGCACGCTTAAAAGGCACATATTTTTAAAAAAAAGAAGAAGAAAAGTTCGACACGCTATTGCACTCTCTCTCTCTCTCTCTCTTTCAGTCTCTCTTTTTCTTTTTCTCTTTCTCTCTCTCTCTCTGTTTCAGTCTTTTTCTCTTTGTCTTCGTCTTTCTGTCTCTTTGTTCGTTTGTCTCTCTCAGTCTCTGTTTCTTGTCTTGGTATCTCTGTCTGTCTGTCTGTCTGTCTGTCTCTCCCTCTCTCTGTCTCTTTCTGTCTGTGTGGTTTTTTTTTTATCTTTCTCTTCGTTGAGAATATCAAAAGACTTTGTGATTTTTGTAAACATTCAGTAAAAGGGTAAGTTGTTGTTTGTTACAATTTACTTCACTTTTAGTGTGATAAACAAGGAAGAGGTGTGACAAGGCAAGTGAGGTCATTAGGTCACTTTAAATTTATAGTTTTAGATTTAACCCTATATAACTATTTTTATAGTTGCCGTCAAACTTGAGAGACGATTTCCCCGATGCACATAAAAAAACCTCATATATCTATCATTTAAAGTGTATGCCTTCTACTTGATGATAACAAATCAATGCCATGTCGGTATTGTAAAAGAAGATAAACATTCCCCCATGATTTCAATTTGTATATTTGAAAATCATGGGGATATATTCAAAGCTGCATGAATATCGGTTTTTATTTTTCAAATAGATTTTGACCTATTGTTATTAAAATAAAGATAACATTCATGAATATATTATTCATAGAATGTCGTTCCATAAGACTTTATATAAATATCTTGTGCAAGAAAAACTTCAGACGTATGATAAGAGAAATATTCGTAATTACAAGTGGAATTTTACGGAATTTCAGAATTTGCAGAATTTCACCCAAAAACACCCCACCAAGATTCAAAGTCAAGGACGAGGTAGTGGACTTGGCCGTAGAGTCTAGCATCCTGACAGAATTTTCTATCGAAAATAAGGATATATTGAGTGAATATTTTTTTCTAAAATTATGTCATTAAATTTTACCGTTTAAACTAAGATTATAATCGTAGATACTATACATGTAAGAGAGGCCAACATGATTTATAATAAACCCCTTCTAAATGATTGTCAAAAAATAAGTTTGAAAGAATTTTCAATGACAATCTTTTAAGTAATAAAATGCCAAACAATTCATTTAAAAAAGTGTTAAGCAACCGTAATTGTTTTGGGTATAAATGATCTTCCTCACACACTTTTTTCTGTCGGTTAATGAGACGTTTTAAATCCCTGTGTTAGACAGACTAGTCTTACGAAATATAGCAATGTTGTCAAGATTTCATGCTTGACAAACACCTCTCATGTCCGTGCTTATCAGAGGAATATCATGGAAGTGGTATCATTGAAACAATCTCTCTGCAAATCAGCTGATTACAAGCAAATTACACTGAGCACTAAATTATTTCTTCAGTATTCATATTCATAAAATGTAATTTAAAAAAAATCATGAGACGAACCTTGTCAATTTTTTTCAGATTAAATCATTATAGTTCAACTTAAGTACAAATCAAAAATTGAATTACTTAATAAAGTGAGAAACTGAACTAATAGACATTATTGTGAAAATTCAGTCATTTACATACAAAACTGTCTAACGAATAACTACTCTTGTCAGTCAAATGGTAAATGTCACCAACAAATTTTCAATTCATAGCTGGATTGATTTTTTAAAAACTTATTTTGAAAAAAAGGCATATATTAATATCAGATGTAAATATTTCAAAGAAATCGTATTTTTTCTAGATTGTTTTGTCACGTAATCAATCTCTTGCTATACTCTACCTGTTGACTTTTATTAATTTAATGTTGTTTTTTTTCAATTCTGTCAAAACCTTTATCCTGACATGTGGTTTTTGTTTTTTAAAGATGTAAATGATTTATTTCAAATCATCTACAATCCTTTATTAAAAGCAATAGGAGTTTTACACACTTAAAAAAGCACTATACACATGTATGAGATAATCATTTTTTGATAACAGAACTCCGAATTATGATGCATTATTAGTTGACAACACCATGGAAATAGCTTGTCACAGGTGGTGTCGAAAACGCATCAAAAGGATCGGACAAGATGATTACACACAAAATGGCGTCGATTAAAAATAATGACACCTACTTGTAACGAGGTACATGTAAAATTCATGTTTCTTTTTATTTTAGTCAATGATTGTTTTTAAAGATTAAATCTCTAAAGAATTTCTTTCTGCGCTTATACTTTGAATTTCTATAATTTAACTTTGCCAAAATTTGTTTTTCTTTTCTAAATTCTTAAGCAACATTTTAATATATTCATCTTGGAATTTATGTTTTGATTCTGTTGTGGATATATTGCACAGTTGGGACAGGATGCAGAACTTAGCGAAATTGACATAAAAAATGCTCTTCGATTACTTTTAATTTATCCTGGGAACTTTGAGCTTTTATTTCTTTAAATTTCAAGGAAAGTATTACTTTTATAAATGTCTGCTTATGGGCTATTCATTGCCTAATGTCATATTTGAGAAGTTTTGTACATTTATAAAGATGGTTGAAAATTTGAAAAGAGGTTTGAGAAATTGTTTTCGACAACTGCATTGTTTTAACATTTAAAAAAAAAATTCCTACCAACTAAATAAATCATTTTAAGAAACGTTTGTGTTATATTACGTAATATACGTAATATGTACTAGTATAAAGTATTTGATAATTAAACAATTTTAATAGAAATCTTACGAAATAACAGAATACAAAATAAACTGCAAGTTCGACAGAAATGTTTGTGTTTTCTCTGCATCAAAAATACTGTGGTTTCATTAATATTCAAGGGTATCAATTTTCGTGGATATAGTAAAAATCACAGTTTCAAGGATACGTAAATTCGTGGCCAATGACCCTATCAATACAAAATGTTAATAGAAATTGCACTTCAATGAACATTTAATTTCGTGGAGCAACTTAACAACGAAATCCACGAAAATTGGTATTCAACGAATATTGATGAAACCACAGTAGGTTATGTTGACGTTCTATTCTATTGAATTTCTTGTTATGTGTAAAGTATGTTTATTTATATTATCATCCTTGATTTATTGAAAGGAAAGACGTGAAGTAATAAATCATATTGTTAAAAATCAACTTCCTAGATGTTTTCATACGACTTAATGTTGAAAAGAGACGACCCATCATTCAACTCTCTCTATGATGGGTCTACCATTCAATTTTCCATTGCAAATGTAGAATTTTGCATTAATGCGAATTGACCTAAATATACATTAGTAAATGCCAATTTCTCTTTCTTTGTAATAAGGTAATACCAATTAGTAATGTCTCACATTAATCACAAGGTTTTCTTATACACAGCTCATCATACTGACAACATTAAGGGGTGATTCTAACATCGCCATAAATAGAACGTACATAGCATCAGGTAACGATAGAAAAACACATAAATGATCGTTATTTACACTTCACGTACTCTGATCAGAGTGAACTTAGAAAAAATATTTATAAAATAAACGTACGCGTCTTTCATACTAATGACGAAATTTAATGTTAACCACCGTCAGTTAGGATACCCAGGTATCTTTGACTTAACATATGCGTCTAATAAATGCCGGATTAATCGTCTGTTGAAAACAAACCCATGATCATCGAGGTGAAGAGAAATGGAGCAGTGAACCTGTATTATCGCAAGATCTTTTTAAACACATTTAAACCCCTTTGATTTACACTCTAAAGTGCATATTTTATGTCAAAGCAGTTTCTTCGGTATGTTGATTTTGTTATTTGAAATCTTATTTGGATGTTGTGTGGAGCAATATCCACATTTCGTGTCGGCGTGTGTATTAGACATGTCTTTGTGATAGCCTATTTCGGTTACCTTAGTTTCTCCATTATGATGCCATTTACTTACAGCACTGGACGTAGAGAATCTCCTTTCGTTTTTATACATCTGCATAATCCTAGTTATATTACTTGCAAAGGTTTTAATAATACAATTTTTAAGACTCTTATTAAATACCCTTTCAAATGTACCTTTAAAACAAACGTACGTAAAATTGCCCAATATTTTATTATAATATCACAACGTCTTCATTTGCCTATTTTCTGGTAAAATATGCTTCTGATGTCCATTTCTCATTCTTAAATTATTACGTATGGGTGACTTTGTTTTAGTATTGATACTCTGCTCTATATCGGCATAGTATGCTTATGCTAGTCCTTGCTTTTGATGAGAACATAGATAATCATCGAACATATAGAGTCAGTTCATTGTGTCTGTAAAACAACAACACTATGCGGACGTAATTAATCCTTAAGAAATTGAGTTACAAACTGAGTCACAAAAAGTTGGTAGATGTTAATTGATATAAAACAAAAAAGATAGAAAAGCCAAAAGTTGTTTGAATATCAAGATAAGTTCTTATCGATGGCAATAACATTAAAAGTTGCGGGTTTGAAGAGTTGAAATATATATTATTGTATTTTAACATCCCGGTCGAGTAAAAGATAAAGATATGCCTATTAAAATCTATGCAAATAGTTGTACATACATTTTTGTAGTTTTTTACTTCTTACCGACCGATTACCAAGCAAAAACTATTGAATTAATACATAACATATATTACAATAATTAAATTTTTCATCAAAATTAGCCAGAAATAGCTAGACTAATTTTCAAATCCTTCTTGGGAAATAACTATAAACATGAGAATGTTTTATTCTCCCTTTTATTGCATGAAGTTGTTAAAATTTATTTTTTTCCTTTCCTCGCGAGAACGTGAAATAAGTAATTGGATGCAATTCACACGGTATTGAAAGTGCTTTTCTAACGAGCTCGAGAAAAAAAATATTCCTATAGTTATAAAAGCATCGTCTGCTGAAAGAATTATCAGTGCTTCTGTCGTATCGCATGATCTTTCAATCGAATTTGAGGCTCTTTGATTTACACACCTAGCTAGTGCATATTTAATTGTCAAAAAAGTTTAAAATATGTATCTGTATTTTGATTTTAGTAAAAAACAAGAGGCCCATGGGGCCACATCGCTCACCTGAGCAACAATGGGCGTTCAAAATATATTATGCCATATGGTCCCTCGGTAGAATAACAAAAAATAAATATTGTAAAGTATTCGAATTTTACACTTATTTTTGCATACACGTAATCTTTGACATTGTATCTTCATGAAATACTATTTTTTACTAGAATAAGAAATCCTACGCAAGATATAAAACTAAACGTTTGGTAGGGGTACACTGTTAAGTTGTTAACTTCCAATTCCCTATATTTTCGTTCTCCCCCCCCCCCTCCTTTGTAAAGCGATCAAAATATATGAGATCATATAGGTACTTTTTTTCATCAACTACTTACTAGTTATTGTATTTTATTTAAAAAATCCTGCATGTATAGATGTGAAGAAAAAAATTGTACCTCAATGTGCTCAATTCCTCAAATTTAAAACATTCAAAAATTTAATTTGTCTTCTCCATTTGATTAAATGACTGTTATTTACCTCGCGTACAAACCAGGATAATTTTTCGCTGTGATATTTTCTTAGGAATAGCGATAATTACTTAATCCCCGCAACAGAAATGTGTCAGAACTATGGAAACTGTTTATGATGTCGTTTTTATTTACTGGTGTCTGAAAAACTATCAAAATTGATGTAGATTTCACATTATTTATTGTATAGAGAGGGGGCCCCAGAGAGTAGGTATATACAGAATATCGTTCTTTTATTTTGTTTGTACAAGTATTTAACATACTCTAATTCATATAGAATTTCTAATGTTCAACCAAAATTTCAGCGTCAATCGTAGAATTATAAGCAAGATACAGAGCTCACAGTTCGCCTACGTTTGAGTCATATTTTGTTCACATGAGTTTATTTCATTCAGCTTTAAGATTTTTAACTTGGTATTTCCTATTCAGCATTTAAAATGGAAAAAAGGGCCTAAGATTTTCAATTCTTTTATTCACTCAAGACCAGTTCACTGGTATTTGAAATTCAAAATCAGTTTATACAAATGTACACAAACACGGTCAAGGATCACATGTACAGTAGGAGTAATAATGACGAAAAAAGGTTAAGTTTACAATACAATAAGTTGTTAAAGTTGGTTTCTGGAAGAACAGACTTTGAAAATTTTCTTAATAAATATTGACAAATTTTTTATTTTTTTAATCTTAAGTTTTTCTTAATAAATATTGACAAATTTTTTATTTTTTTAATCTTAAGTGTGAGCAAATCTCTGTATCTTGCTTATAATTCGAAGCTTAACACTCAAATATGGTTAGTAAATAGAAATTGTAAACAATTAAACACAAAAAACATGCACTATAACAAAAAGAGAACACAATTTATTTTTTCGAAATGAATCATATATATATATATATATATATATATATATATATATATATATATATATATATATATATATATATATATATATATATATATATATATACCTACCTACATATTTCCGTCAGCGATATCAAACTCTATTTAAACTGAATAAACTCAAGAAAATGCCGAGCATCTCAACAAAACCTATTGCATTCATCTACCATTACGCAAAAGATAATGCCGAATTACCGATAGAATGAATTGTATTTCAGTACTTTTTTGATACATCAGATTTTGCTTAATTTGCGCAGGTAAACAGTTAACTGTTTGATTTACCGAAGTCTCTGTTTGATTTGATACGAAAAAATCACGAAATACAGACGATAGTTCCCAGGTTACAAAGCATTAATAATGAAAACGAAACGAAAATCAGAACAAGCTAACACCAACGTCATGTGTGAAAACTGTCAACGCATTGAAATATTTAGCCTCAATTTACTTCACAAAATCGGCACCAATATATTTTGCATGTTTCAAAAATTTCCCTTCATACGCGAACTGTTGCACAACAAGCAAATTCATCATAGTCAGATCGACCCTTTTTCGTATAATGTTATGGCTGCTTTAAACAAAGAACCTCGTTTTAGAAGTATGGAATACGAGTCTTGGTAAAATGGGTATGCAAACCCGGGTCGTGGCAAAATAAAAGCCGGGGCAGATCGGCAATCGTCAATTCCAAATACGCATTATTTTGCAGCAATATTTACAGCAAATACAAATATACTGGTCCATCAAATATCCTGAAATTTTAATGAGATTGGCAGATTAATAACTGCCAATCTTTTGTTTTTCCCAGGCCAAGTCTTGCCTACCAATTTTACCGGATGCCGAAACCGAAGCTATTAAACTGAATGAAACACGCCTTTCCTTTATTATTATTTTCGTAATAACTCAGATTTGAAATTGAATTAGCCCTAAATTTATATTTTCCTTCCCATAAGGATAATTTATGCTAAACTACGTTTAATTGAACTCTAGTTCTTGATAAGAAGATTTTCACCCCCCTTTTTCTTCAGTTTTAAGGTTTTCTCCGCTTTAAATACAGATCGGACTTTTATTTCTGCAATTTATATTTGCCCTCACATAAGGATGCTTTGTGCCAAATTTGGTTGAAATTGGATAAGCGGTTTTAGAGAAAAAGTTCAAAATGTAAAAAGTTTACAGACGAACGGACGGACAGACGGACGACGGACAAAATGTGATCAGAATAGCTCACTTGAGCTTTCAGCTCAGGTGAGCTAAAAATCGGTCTTAAATGTATTTGAAATGTTATTTCGTGTTACTCTAGCTGAAGTGATGAAGACACCTGACATTTAAAAATATTGGTTAGGTACCGCCTGGATTTCAGTTCGGCAAGACACTTCATTTGTAGACTTTATGAACACAGTTGGATTTATCCACAGATTAATCCTTGATCGACAAACAGTGTAAGAATATCTTTACTCTTGTATTCATATGCATTTTGATACACATTACTAGTTTTTTTAACATCCAAAAATAACAAAATTGTTTCCGTAATAGTTTGCTTTAACTGCCTTTAATTGACACAATGATAAGGTTTGTAGTTACTTTTAATGATAAAACCGATATCAAATCATCTAAAATTTACAAAGATAATTTTTCAAATTGTTTTTTATATACAATGAATTGTACATATACCTGGAAGTACCAAGTCATGTAAATTGTATTCTATCATGAATCTAATGGATCACAATTTTATATTCAAACTTCTGTCTAGAATTAAAATGAAAACATTTTGTAATTAGTTAAAATATGTCTGATGATGAATTACAATGGATCTTACGTTCAACAAAGATAACCAGGATACTTTTTGCAATTATTACTTTAGAATGTGTCAATTTATATCAAATTATTAAACTGAATTGCAATTTTGTGTTGTATCAGTTCACTGTTTCAGATTAATGAGGCGGACAAATAAATACAGTATATATTTTTTTTTATGAAATTGTTGCGACACCATTTATTAAATTGAAGTTTTTTTAATAAACGATGCTTGAATGCATTTTTTTAATAAACGATGCTTGAATGACGTTATGATAAAATGAAGCTTTGAAGGAGTTTGGAGGAATTAACAGAAAAGGTAAAATGTGTACGTCTTTGAAATTTTACACACAGAATAATTCTATTGGATTTATTCTTAGAGTTAATTAGGGTCTTCCGTTTTTCTATATAATGAAGAAAATGATTTTATTACGATTTGACAAAAATTGCTTTTGTAGTATTTTTTAAATTTGCATTGAAGTGCGAAAAATGGCGATTTCCTATATACTTCTATGATAAATATACCTGTACTTCGGAGTTGACCCCTAAAAAGAACCAGATCGACGATTTTTATGCCCGCCTTCGAAGAAGGGAGGGCATATTGCTTTGCTGCTGTCTGTCGGTCGGTCCACCAACAGTTTCCGTTCATTTTCTTCGCAGATGATGAACATATTGAAATGAAATTTGGTATACAGGTTTATCATGATAATATCTAGGTCAAGTTCGATATTGGGTATGATCGAGCAATTTTTGACCGAGTTATGGCCCTTGGACTTAGAAAAATTCCAGTTATTTGAAGTTTCCGCTCATTTTCTTCGCAGAGGATGAACATATTGAAACGAAATTTAATCTACAGGTATATCATGATAATATCTAGTTCAAGTTCGATATTGGGTACGATCGAGCAATTTTCAACAGAGTTATGGCCCTTGGACGTACATGTAAAAAAAATTCCAGTTATTTGCTGTTTACATTCATTTTCTTTGTGGATGTTTCCAATGGAGGGGGGCATAAGTGTTACACAAACATCTCTTGTTTATTTTTGAAACTTCACAAAAATACTAGATTTGGTGTAAATTATATATGATTGAAAAGAAGAAATTTGCAAAAACCCAAATCGGCCTCCTTAAATGAAACAATAACACTTAAAGGAGGTATTTTCTTGTACAGACATTGAGTTACAAAAAGCTTATAGATGTTAGCTGATAAAAAACAAAGGGATTAAAAAAAAAGATGAACTTATTCACAATGACACAATAGAAGAGAGTTCAAATTCCCAAAAAGCATGGCATCTTTTTTTACCCTTTTTTAACGTCCTGGTCGACTAAGAGTTGGAACATTTTATAACTCATGGACATAGATGAAGTGACATATTAACAAAATTTGTTGATGTAACGTCCAATTATATATTTAATTTATCCCAGATTTGTTAAATCCGATACTCAGAATTCAGGTAAGTTCATAATGCATTAAGTTGATTGATTTAATCAAACATTAGTGAAAGGGATGAAGTGTTTTCCTAACTAATGTCTAATTTGTATACTGCTATTTAATGTTTATGTAATTATTGTTAGTGAAACAAGATCTATATTTAATAGAGGACAACTACTATTTAATTATAAGTCCAAGCAATGAATCTTTATGGAAAAAACCCACATGTATAATACATAAATATGTCGTTCAAAATAATTGTCCAATTGTCCAGTTAGGACCCCCCCCCCCCCAATAGTCGACAATACACCTTAATCTATTTTGATTTTTATTAACATTTGTACCCATCCCTGAGACTCATTACTGGTACCATGGCCACAGTGTAAACAATTTTGAATCTAAAAAAATGAAATGAAGGCTTTGTCGTAAATAAATAAGTAATTTCTGTTGTATTGTTTCTTTAGAAGTCTCAGTATTTTAAATACTTCCTCTTGTTTAACAGTTTTGAACAAATGTATTGGGACTGCAGCCCCATGAGGTTAATCATAATTGGATATCGTAAGCCACGTGGTTTACACATAATAAAATGCAGGGGGGGGGGTCGTCTCAATATTGGATAGATATTTATAAATTGGTTAAAATAAAGATCTTAGTATGACATTGACTTTGAAATCTTATTTACAAAACAAACCACGAAAAAAGCTATTTAAAATGAGATACAAAACTATAAGTAAGAGAGTCAGAGAACAATTGAAGCAAGCGTTTTACCTGATCTACGAAGCTATAGCTAGGCTCATTCTTCTTGTTAAACCCTTGATTTTACTGATCACGCAAAGTTAAACAAAACCAACAATACGGGGTTGTCCCAAAAATTAAGTACACAAGTGGCGATATTCAGATATTCAAAGACAGTAAAATTCAACTTGTGCCACAAAGGGTTCAAGTCATTTACATTAAAATTAAGTTGTGATTTCAAATATTGTATGAAATTAAATTAGTAAAATGAAAGTACACTAGATCATAAACACGACATGCAGGAAAATGTCAAAAAAAAAGAATATTAAAATCAACAAGAATTGAAAAACGCAAATAAAACTACTTTTCGATGAAAAAAAATTAAATAAAAATGAAGATAAATTTGCTTAATAGTCTATTAGTGACCCATTGGTAGTTCTGCTTTAACGGAATTTTTAAAGATTTTATAGCGAGTTCTTGGCAGGATGGAGCGTGAACTCGTGATAAGAATGCAACTTAAGCGTTTTGGGCGGGCCGCCAGTACATGTGTAACTAATAAAATTTTGTAAAAACTTTGAAAAAAATCTTATGCCGTTTTGAAAGAAAAAAAATTAAAAATTAAAAGATCAGTTGTAAATGCATTTTGTAAACTAATGTTCAAGCAACATTGAAAAATATTGGACGAGTATAATGACATCAGGTGAATATGTCCGATAGAAATGGATGACAAAATGCTGAGTCACACATTTTGGAAAATGTCCCATGTCAACGTCATTAAATCAAACAAATGTGTCATATAACTCAGTCGAGATTAAAAAAAAAAATTCTGCTATTATAAAGGAGATAGCGCAACTGTCCATTTGGGTTAGTCGTACAATACATAATTTCAAATCTAAATTTTACTGATTAAATCTATATGATAATGTTATAATACGATTTTGCAAAAGCACAATGTTTAACTATATTCAGTTTTGAATAGTATAGCAAACGATAAGAAAAAATATTGCCTTAAGGTTTAGCAGTATCGAACCAACAACCTAAAAACCTAGTTCCATAAGGTTACCTAATGTCTGTTGCTCTAATCACTGAATCATTTCAGTCATAAAAAGGTGTGTTGTTTAAATGCAATATGCAACCATGGCTACGACATTACGTACTTCTGTTATTTTTCTTTAACGTTCAATTGTTGGGTTACAAATGATATTTTAATAGGTCCTCTTACCACGATTTTTGTTGATTAAAATTGGTTTGTTTTCCATTAGACCTTGCTTAGACTATGTCAAAATATGGAGCACATACCCAATTTATAAAATAATAGGTATTGAAGTCCTAAAAATGCGCTATTTGGATGTTTTGAGACGCATACGCCAGTTTAAATTAACATATTCTAAGTATTGGACATTTTCAAGGGTTAATAACCTATTATGTTAAATATACAATGCTTTGAATGATTCTTTAAAAATTATCAGACGTTTTGATATTTTAATTTTACAGTATCTTATCCGCCCTTATATCGTCATTTTCACGCCTAATCCACCCCCCCCTATGATATCAGTTCAGGAAGATATATCAGGATATCACTTGAGGATATCAGATATCAGGTAAACGACTTGGATCGATACCAAAGATAAATCCTTTGTTTGGGACCAGCGTAAGAGTAATAATGTTATTTTTTTACTCATTAGTTTTTACCACCCCAAAATCCAAATATTATAAATATTTCGTCGGTTGGTTGGTTTTATTGCCGTTCATTAACATCATAATATGGCCTGTGGGTACTATAAAATGCAAAATTTGATAAAAATGGGACAGTTGTTTTCTGGAATTGTTTACCATATTATGATTGTTTTTGCACAAAACTAGCGATGTAAAACGGGTTTGTTGATTCATTATATTGGATCTCAATTAAATATTTCTAAAACACACCTTCGCTCTATTTCGGCATAATATGCTTGCGCTATATACATGTAAACCCATTGCATACTATGCGAAAATAGATGAGAATAAAATTTGTAGAGACACTGATAGGAGGCATAACATGTGTTGTGTTGAGCCAGTTCACCGTTAGGGAGTAACTGATCCTAAAGAAACTGAGTTACAAAAGGCTGTTAGTTGTTAGCTGATATAAAACACAACTGATAGAAACGCCAAAACTTGAATATTTAAGATGAACTCGTACCGATAACACTAACACTAGAAGTTGCGGTTTTGAAAAGATGAGATCTTTATCATGGTATTTTAACGTCCCGATCGACTAAAAGGATGAAGATGTTATAATCCATGCAAACAGTTGTACCGACATTTTTGTAGTTTTTCAAGTAATTCCAATGTATGTTAAAGATTTGTTAAATCAAATACTCAGAATAGAATCATATTGCATGTTTATATCAAACAATAGTGAATTGGATGAAGACTTTATCTCTATTTGAAGTTTTGTCTGCATTTTGCTATTTACTTTTTACAGATATATAGGTAGTAAAACAAGTAGTTTGATATCTTAATAGAGGACAACGATTACCTAACTTCGAGTTCAAGAAATGTAACCTACATAAAATTACATTAATTTCGATAAATGATACATGTAACATCCTTTAAACGCATACGTTACCTCATTTCAACAAAGGCCCCGCTAATATATCGCGAATTGACCTTCGTTTATCTGAGAAGTAATTTATTATGAATGTTTACCGTTTCTGGACACCTGTTACTGATATCAGGGGCCACAGTTTAAACAAATTCGAATCTAAATATTGAAAATGTTTATCGTAAATGATGTAATTTCTATTGCACTGTCTCTATAAAAGAACCCTTTAAGACTCCAATCCATTAAAACTATTTAGTATGTTCTTTTTTATAAATGTTATTTTTATTATCATAGTGCTCCACAAATCGATTTATACCAGGTTAAGATAACTTGCTCTTAAAATTCATTTTAACTTGTTCTTGCGAACACGTGAAGTTAGTAGCCATTTGCAATTTTCAAGAAATTGTGGGTATGTTTCTAACGACAGAAATTCAGTATGTCATAAGGGAGCAGTAGTCGCGTTCGAGCTCGCAGTGCCAGCCAATGTAAAGCAGAATAATGACCCACGTAGAATGATGACTAGGGGTCAATTTTCGACGTAGAATAATGACCCTCGGTCATTATTCTAGTACATAGAAAAATGACTTTTTTGCATGGAGAATGTGTCTTTTTAAAAGACCGAGCACACTGTACGTGAAGAAAAGTGACCCCTGTAGAATAGTGACCCCTTATGAGACTAAGTGTAAGTATTAAGTCTAACAGTATCATTTCTTGTTAAATGTAAAATACTCTCTGCAATATTATAATTTTTTGGCAATGAACGAAATTCTGTTTATTTGTGATATTAAAAGAGTAGACTCTACATTGATCATGACTTATACTTGCATTGACTTGCATAATTTTCCCATATTGCTATATTGATAATTATATAAAATTTATATGAAAGTTTATGCGAGAACCTAGTAAGTTGCAAGAACTTGTGTTCGAACCCTTTGTATATTATATATACTATAAAATATGTTCAAACCAAAAATTTTATTTTGATTCTAAAGTGTAAGATGCATTCATCATCCAAAAAAATTCTAAGAGGAAAGGGTCCGCTCACCTCTAGATCCGCACTTTTAAATATTAGCTTTTGCTTCTATTTACTAAATAAGTGATAGAAATACAGGACAAGTTTTTTAAATGTCATCAACACACCACTTCAAATTCCTACCCTCACTTTTTGAAATTCATTGAAGCTCTTCAGTTCCACAACATTAACTCACACATAATTTTAGCTGCTATGTCACTAACAGCTGTTGAGTTTTTTTTTATTCCTTTGACGACAGCAAGTCTACTTTAGAAAAAAAAATCAAAAAGCATAATATGAAATATATCCAATGAAATATGAATGCTTGTGATTGTCATGTAAAGACCATAGTTAATGACAGAGTCCCCTTATTTATTTACTTGGCTAGACAACTTGGCATTAAAGTACATCACTACATCAAAACTTATACTTTTAAGACATTTCATTACAAGATGGTGATTTAAATATTTTTGTTAAATTGCTTGTATCAATCTATTTGGTTGAATATCATCATAGCTCTGTGGTTTAAGTATCAGGCTTGTGAACTGCAGATCACGAGTTCAAATCCTGGGGCTTTTCCCGAGGTGCAGGGAACAGCTCAGTATGATCAATATATATATTGAATTAAATTTTAGAAAATCATAATCGTTACCAAAAGTTGCATATTTTTCACCTTTTTGACATTATATACTTCTTATGCATCATGCTATCTATCATAATCAAGTAATTTTCAGCTGATTTGCGAAACTATTTTAAGATTCAGTGAGCCACCTTAAACAAAATGGAGGAAAATCAAAAACCTGCCTGTCTTGCCATTTTTTTTTTTAAAAATTAATCTGTTGCTACAGCTATCATGTTTAGCTTACAACTGACTTAATCTGCCACTTAAGCATTCCGTCTTTAAACAAGTACAGTTTGATTAGATTTAATAACTGTTGATCAAACTGAATATTTGATTGTTCAGTTTACAAGTCTTTGAATATATTGTTTGACGTTTGGTATGAAACATGCGGTAAATATGTGTGATCTTCCTTCAAAGACAACATTTTCCGCATATTCTTCGCATTTTGGTTAAGGTTGGTGTTTTCCAACAAGTGCTGTTGTCATGTCCATTTATTTCTGTGTAAATGAATTTTGCTCTTGTTTTGAACCAGGGGTAAAAACCGCAATCTCCACTTTGTGATGCTGATAGTATTGATTGTTCAGAGGTCTCGAAATAACTCGTTAAGACTCTCACTAAGTATCAAACACTTAAATATATTGTGAAATGGATTGCAATCAGATATATTTTGACATATATCGTTTGTTTACCTTGCCGAAAATCAAATCAGAAAACAGATGAAACATCCCTCTAACTCATAAAGGCCTACGTAGAATCCGGTCTGTTAGAGACGGAGCCGATACGTCATAGATCCTGTAGTAACGGTGACGTTTTCCTGCTCATCATGGTCCCAAGTGCTGTGTCAAACTTCAAACAGAGAGACGCTATCCGTAGAACGTGGGGAAACGTTTCAACAACAAAACCTACAGTAACTGTTCTGTTGAAATTTATGTTAGGTTAAAGTAAGGATACTGTTCATTAAAGCCTTGCAGAAACCAAAAATTCTGTTTATGATGATATTTTGTTCGAGGATATACTGTAGAATCATTAAATTTCGTGGGGGCCAATTTTCGTGGATTTATTAAATTTTACAGGTTCGTGGGGACGTAATTTCGTATATTCTCTAAAACCTACAAAGGAAATATGATTTATTACCCTAATTTATTAATTCGTGAAGGATGTTAATTCGTGGATGAGAGGTACCCACGAATTCCACGAAAATTGAGCCACCACGAAATCTAATGATTCCACAGTATTGGAAAATTATTAAATTCTGTCACAAAAATCTTTGCGTTGTTACTGTGGGCTTCCACAAATTGTAAGAGAGTGAAATATCTTTTGAAAATTGATGACATGTTCCTCAATCGTCCGAGACTTTTGAACGAATTAACTCTTCCATAAAACAAACACTATATCCAGCTGCAAAGAGTCAGTGGTGCTTCCCCTTTCCGATTTTCATTCTCGAAATGGAAAATATCGAGATCAGATTACAAAAAGGATTGTTATCCAGATTATATTGCAGGAACTGCTTACATGTATCTGATCAGTGGGGATATCATTTCGAACATATATCGGGCAACACGCGGAATGTTCAGCATTTCACTTTGAAGACGTATATATAACAGGCTTAATATGTAGAAAAGAGATAGGTACCGTTGCTTTAGAACATAAAGGTTTTAATTGTGGATATCGAAACCGAGGTCCTTGTGGAAATAACTTCAAATTTCAGATAACAGGACATCACTATACACCGAGGGAAATTCAAAGAATGTGGCTGGAGCTACAAGATCGATGGTCTTATTTTCGATTATAGCTAGTGGATCATTATATTCGAGGGGTGTTTATTTCAACTCTTACCCTCCCAAACAGGTACTATTCATTTTATTATACTGAATGTTTTAATTTTAAAGAAAACTTTACTGCTTTTATATAGAAATTACGTGAATTTTATGGCGAACCGTACGCGCATAATTTACGCGCATGTAACAATCCGTTGTGTTACCCGTTGCCAAGTGTGTTGCTAACACTGAGTGTAATAGAACGAATTATTAACTGCGTCTAAAGCAATCAGATTTCAGTATTTAACATGAAAGTATAATAATCTAAATTGTTTAATAGTTTACCATACGCGCGAGGGTATTTTACGCACTTTGCATACACCCACCAGTGCTTATAAGTTACGTTGAGTTACGTTGTGTATTGTGAATGGCAGATGTTAGGGAATAAATTTATCAGCTATTTACTGTGATTACTTATATCACAAGTTAGGTGGCTTTTAATTAATACTATAACATATCGCTATTTGATCATTACTGATCATTTGGTCGATGGTACAAATACCGTGGATTACGGGACGTCTGTTCTTAACATTTTGAGGGTGGTTTCTTTGAGGAGAGTTGGTACGTTTAGTCGTTCAAAACTTTTTTTTTCAAAATTATCTTTTAATGTTAGTACTATCAAATATAAAATTGTGCTGTAACTGTAAGTTAATCTTATTATTATTCCTGAGTTTTATTGAGTTGTTCGGAAATTATTAGAATTTTAATTTGATTAAAATTGATTGCATTTTAAAGTATATTTGACTGAGAATATATTTTAGTAATATTTTTTTTTCTTTTTTCATTTCTTAATAAATAACTTAGTAACAAACCAGTCGTCTCTCAATGCATTAAACTGTGATATGCATAGTGGTTTTGCCTTTCCTTTACAATACTAACAAGTTTACATGTAACCATTGGCAACAATACAGTTACTGAACTGTTAGTTCATACTTTTGGTGATTTAGTTATATTGTTATTTAATGGCTATGTGTCAACCATAATGATTAATTGAGTAATTTGACTCAGTTTGCAGGAACATAAATCAAAACCCGTTTTACAGTAAAAAAAAAAAATTGCATATTACGGGCTTATCTTATCAGAGAAATCCCTCCTTTAGCCACTCCTTTAAATATTGGAGTTCTGGTGATACACTATTGAATAAATCATTGATCACTAAGTAGTTTTATGTGTAATTAGAGTATGGATGAGTTGTGTGAGTGAGTGAAATTGTGATTTTTTTTGTGTGTGTCATTGAATAAATTCAATCCAATTTCTGATGAATCTTGATTATTTATTTGAATGAATTTATGAGTTCTGCACAAGTGCGACTGGTATTGACTTAAATTTGTTAATTGGCTCTGTGCAACATTAAGATATCTTACAAAAGTAATGCTACTGCAATACTTTAGAGCTCAATAGGTAAGCAAAAAATTTCAGTAGTTAAAAGATGAGACAAGATTAATGTGTTATTTTTTGTAATGTAATTGTGGTTATTATAAAAAACAACAATTGAAACAAAAATTATGCAACAGCTAAGCGCCCGATGATCAATTACTGAATTCCTACTTTTTTAAATTAATTGGTTGATTTGTTTTAAAGAACATGTTTTAAAATATCTTGATCTCAAAAAAATAAATCACATTGAGTAACAAATAATTGTCGCATTTGTTATACTTGTAACGGTCTGAAAGCTTGGGAAATGATTTTTTTTTTGGGGGGGGAAACATCCACTATAACAAGGTATACAAATCTATTACAATGCCTAATATTTGACTAATCTATTTCAATGACTGACATTTGACTAATCTATTACAATGACTGACATTTGACTAATCTATTACAATTACCGACATTTGACTAATCTATTACAATGACTAATATTTGACTAATCTATTACAATGACCGACATTTGACTGATCTATTACAATGACCGACATTTGACTAATCTATCACAATGACCGATATTTGACTAATCTATTACAATGACCGACATTTGACTAATCTATCACAATGACTGATATTTGACTAATCTATTACAATGACCGATATTTGACTATCTTTTACAATGACCGATATTTGACCGATGGAGAGATTTCAGCCATATACAGTGAATGACAGTGGCCCTTATTAAAAAAATTATCAATGGTGTAAGAACAGTTGCCGTTCCTTTTAATTTCATGCTTTTTAATTTAACACAATATACATGTACAGGGAGTATATTCTACATATAAAATATCTGTGTTGAGCTCCAATACCGTAAAACTAGGAGGAAAAGCTTTTTATTGAATATCATTATAAAGTAGGTAACTGATTTTCTTCTCCCTTCCTATTGATTAAGGGATTATTTCTATTTAACAAAATAAAAAGGGTAAAAAGGAATAAGATTTTTGAAATGAAATCTACACAAACTCCAAGTCCAATCGTCCGGATAGTAAGAAGGCCCAGATATCTTAAATGTGTCTATTGTCATAAATGATAAACTAATTTGTTTATTATAGCGAGCTCTAAGACCCAGTGCGCGCGAAAACGAACGAGCTTAACCTACAGATTCAGCAAGAAAAATGTTTTGACAGCATTCCATAATGCCCTCTAATGCTTTTTGAGAGTTGGTTTTAATCAACTCTCCTACATGTATGCACTTACTCGGGCAAAGCGAAAGTGAAACAGTGTTTGGACCTAAGCACAAATCAATAACGTTACCGCTGACAACACTTAGTTCTTGAAAAAAATCGATAAATTCGATGCTATGTATTCTGAAGCATTGTTTTACAAGAAAACTTATTTATTAATACCATGAAAATAATAAGATTTTAAATTGTACAAACAGTTTAGATATTTTTAAAGTCGTATGTATTCCTACGCTAGAGTTCAGTGTAGTCTCGTTCAACCAGACGCTTGGCTGTCTCCGTTAATATCCGACAAAACAGGGTCTCTCTTGCTTGTCGAAGATAAACGGAGACAGCCGAGCGTTTGGTTGAACAAGACAAGAGTTCAATCTTGCCTGGATCCATACAATTTCTGAGAAATATTTCGATTACTGATACTACGTGCCATGCAAGATCACATATCCTTGATTTAAATACACGATAATCGATAAAATCAACTCCCGTCAGTACTTCAGTACTTTGATTTTAAAGTAGTACTTGAGCTGACATTGAACTCTAACGAGGACGATTGCAGCTTAAAACTGATACATATTACAAAATTTGGTCAATATATTTTGGCTATTTGCAGTTTTAATGTTTTTCAATGTAGATGGACAAACAGTAGTTACAAAATATGGAAACCTAGACCCCATATTGTTCCTAATCGGAAATGATAAATGCGTCGCCACTATCGCTCGCAGGCGACACGCGTTCCAGTTATCTGCGACGAAGGCAACACTGGCAAATCCGGCGATGCCGGTTAAATCGAAAGCATCCTAATGTACTGTTCCTTGAGGTTTGAAGACACATTTTGAGTATTGCACAAGCTTTGATGAGACCCAAGAGATTTTTACACGCTTAAATTCCTTTGTATTGAGTCGAGATACGTAAACAAATTATTATAGATTTTAACATATGATGTCACAGTGATCTCGCGCTTTATTTCTGCGATGAATTTAGAGGTGGAATCAAACATTTGTAATTCGTGTACAAACAATTTCAGTATAAACTGCGGTACCTGCCTCAGATGATTAGTTTTTAAAATTGTTTGGCTATGATAGAGAGGTTTTATATAAACAAGCAAGAGCTATATTTTACTTACTGTCATACTGATCCAATTTTAAACTAATTTTGCATACATTAAATTACACACCTACAAACAGGGACCGGGGCACGGATACAAAGTTTGTATTTAGAATGCAAATAAGAACAAATGTTTAGAAAATATTAACCAGGAAAAATAAATTAACATAATTAGGATAAAAACATTCTTGGTACGAAAGAAAAATAATGTTTATCGTTTACACTTTCAAAAAAATTATCATAAACACAAATTATATTTTACAGACTGATCAATTCTCTCCAAAAGTAAAGAAGGGATTTGGGGGGAAGCAAGTCTATGTATTTCGTAAAAAAAAAAAAAAAGAAGAAGAAGATGGGTGAATAAGGCGTGTAAAATGCCCATGTGAGGAATGATTAGAAACTGCAAAAGAACAAGATACAGTATTGGCATTATTTGGCCGCAAAATTTACGATTCTTTCAACGTCTTTGTCTGCGTTATTGAAGTTGTGCATTGTACTATTTAACGCTATCGACGCTGAGTGAGAAGCTGATTAGTAGAATGCATTTAAAATTGACAAGTAACTATTTAGCCCTAAATATTGTTCCACTGATTCTTAAATCATGCACACAGTACAGCTTACGAACACGGACGGTGCGACACGGCTCAACAATGTGTAACACCCGGTGTATACATATATATGTAAAAAAAAATATGGAGGATTCAAGAATACTTTTTGGTTTTATTTAGTTCTTTTTAACAAACTTGACTATGTATTAATTTACTAATTAAATAGAAACTAAGGGGGGGAAATAGAAAACAACAACAGCAAATTACAAGACAAACAACGCTTAAACCTATACGAGGGTCAATCAAAAAAATACGAAGACTTTTGTCTTAGCTATGTTACTTAACGTCATATCAATACTAAATTTGGTAGACTGTTAAGTATGACTTTCATAAAAAATATATGATAGACAGCCGCATTGTCTTCGCATTTTTTGATTGACCCTCGTACAATTGTTCCGGTGGATATCGCCGACATATTGAAAGGCTTAATCAAAACACTAATAATTTCTTTTTTGTTTAAATCATGTTTAAGTCACTTTGTAGCTATAAGATCGTATACGCAGTAGTCTGATCAATTTAAATAGCGCGTAGAATTATAACGGTAGAACATATATTGTCTCCCGTAATATTTTCTCACGAACTCTTTTCAACGAAATCAACTCTAAGGGCGGATGAAAACAAGTGTACTTTCTCAAAAAGAAAAACATAGTTTTATATTTTGTGTTATTTTTTTTCTATAATGCATGTTTGTGATGTACATTCACATGTCACATTGTAGGAATAAGTGTACAATTTTAGGTAGTGATGTTTGTCGAAGCGAGAGAACAAATAGCTTGGATATTGATTGCCAAAAAGTTCATTAAAAATCATGTGAATGAATGAAATGAATACAACTGTTTATATTTGTGCCAGTTTATAACCATAACGTATTGAATTGTTAAGGAAGTTTTTTTTAGATCCATTTATCAATTCGTTTGATTAAAATCTTCGACTGTTCGCAGAGCTACCTCTTCTATTTGTTTATTTGCTTCGACAAACAGCGCTGCCCATAACTGTACACTTCCGTTCCTACACTGTGCATATGGTATATTAGTTTTTATAGAAGGAATCGTAGAATCAGTGGATCGGTATATAAAGTTCCTTCCGTGATTTTGTCTTAAAGTTTTTGACTATATCTTTACAAGCCACTTTAAAGGTTTAGATAAAGTTCCTTCCATGATCTTGTCTTAAGGTTTATCAGACTTTTTAAACACTTAGATAGAGTTCCTTACATGATCTTGTCTTAAAAATTTCCAAAGGTACTTGTATTTACATGTAACTGACTCACTACACCTTGGAATAGTGTCTCAAATCAACAGAAATTTTCTTGATTAGAAAAGATGCAATGTTTCATAATGCATCAGAAGTATATACATGTAAGTCATATAGGCGAAAATATATACAATTTTGTATTTAAACACTTATAATTTCAAAAGTTCGATAAAATTGAAATGAAACGCATGCAAATTTAAACTTGTTATTTGCGGTTCACAAGCCCGAAACTCATGCACAGATACCGGTATGATTTACAACACAGATAGAGTTACTTCTCGCGTAAATATGCATGGCGTCGCGTTTAAAATTTCAACGTCTTGCTAAAAATTGGAACAGTTTTCAATATAAATTTCATGATGTATATGTTTAAGTCACATATATAAGTTATATACCATTGGATTTGATAAATTCAAGGCTTTTTAAAATGTTTGGTGCTGTGCATATTTGAAACACGGCAAATTTCGGCCAATAACGTCCCTTGTTCTTAAAATATCATTAGATCTGATAAATTAAAAAAAAAATAATTAAAAACAGTGTATATTTGACATAACATCGGTTTGTAACCCTTAAATATTTTAAATACTAGTATGCGTGTCAAAACCTCCAAATAGTGTCATTTTTATAACTTCAGTGCCTTTTCTCTTATAGAGTGGCTCTGAGCTCCATATTTTTGTCATAGTCTAAATGCTGTTTTATGGAATTCAAACCGATTATAATCAACAAAAATGTGGAGAGATGACCCACTTTACTTTAAAAATGTCATTTTGAACATTTTAGAAAAATAATACAAGTCCGCAAATCCGTGGCCATGTCTCATGTAGCATTTAAACAACGTACTTTGTTGTGAATGAAATGGCTCAGTGGTTAGAGCACCAGACAAAAGGTTATTTTATAGAGCTTGGGTTTGATACCACCAAAACGTAGGTAATTTTTAACTTTTTCTTATCGTTTTTTGAAATATTTCAAACTGAATATAGTTAGAAATTGCCCTTTTGTAAACTTGTATTATAACATATAAAATATATTTAATTGAAAAAATGTTAAATTTGAAATTGTATTTTACGACTTAACCAAATGGGCAGTTTCGCCATCTTATTCCCCCATCTTCTTTAACTTAAAAATATTATACGAGGGTTGTTCGGAAATTATTGACACAACACAAGTATTTTGCTTTCTAAGTGACAAATATGTCTGATGTCAACGGTTCTTAAATATGTACAGGAACACTTTAACAGACGTTTCACGGAAAGTTGACTTTTGGGAAGCAATAACTCGTTTTATTTTCACAAAAAAATCCAGAATGGAAAAGATACGTAAACGTTGATATCATTAAATTAAAAAAAATAGATGAAACATAAAGAATAATTCATGTTTTCTGTTTCTTTGTAAGGCGTATAAAACATAGGAGCAAGGAGAAACGTTAAAATGAAGTTGTGATGAGATTGGGGTTGCTCCGGGTCACCAGACATAAGCAAGTTTTTCAGTTCACCCGAAATTATGTAATGATGTCATTCACTGGAAAATTTCGACATTGATAAATGGTACCTTGGTTAAAGAGACAGTACAGCTGAGAACATATGTGTGAATAAGTTCAGATTTACCCATTGTATCGTTAGAAAATAAGAAATAACGTTGATCGTAATTGTTGAAATACATAAAAATCCCTTTCACATACCTAATTAACGTAATTATGAGCTTCAGGAAATTTAAGGGTCGTTTAAACCGGAATAATCTTATGTCGTTTATTTGTACCTGTGAACTTTGATTGACTGTAATTGATACGTGCTGAAAACTAGAAGGTCTTCGTCTGACTACGGTCATCTTTACTAGGTTAAAGGGACTCTCTAAAGGGAACACATCATCACTTTCTCGATAATTTAACGATGGTTTACCAATTACGGTTAATTTTAAAATGAACAGACAGAAATATGTCAAATAACCCTTCAAGGGGCCTCATTTACAAAAATGAATTTAGGTTGTAGCAACTCCTATGATAAACACGTAAAATACATGCTTACAAAATAATAATTGTGGTAATTATAAAAACTTTGAACAATTATTACCTGGAAGAAGTAGAAAAGACACACCTATATCAACAAACATGTCCAGAAGAATATTCGCGAGCCCTGCATGTGTTTTGTTTACAGTAAATACGCATGCGTATTAGTATAGAAGGCTGAACCCCGTAAAACGTTGCGATGTAATTATGTATTTATGTATAGGTTATAAGTTATTATTAATTTTAATGAAATAATTAGATTTATTTAATGGAGAACTTTGTAATTTTGTTAAAGTTTATACATTCATGAATAGTACAAAAATACCGAACCCGATTGGAAAAATTTTCAAGTCGTTTTTTGATAAGATGCGCGGTACTGTCTATTTAACTTTTTAGTCAAATTTCAATGGTTAATCTTTTTTCTTAAGGGGGTGAGAGTAAATATCTCAAAAATTTCCAAATAACCCTCATATAAGTAAATAACTCTCTCTCTCTCTCTCTCTCTCTCTCTCTCTCTCTCTCTCACACACACACATTTTTAATGCTAGTTGATAAATATCAAAATATCATTACTAAGTTGCCAATGTTGCAAGGTGTGTGTAATTATTGCTGCGTTCGCCACAACAGTAGCACCGTAAACATATTAATTGGTGTTGATTCTGTTGTTTTTGTCTTTAATACTTAAAAGTAACAAATTAGAGTTGTCCTTTGAATTCGCCAGTTTCAAAGTATTAATACAAGTGTTATATTAAAAGAAGATGGGGGAACAAGATGGCGCAACTGTCCATTTGGTTTAGTCGTAAAATACAATTTTAAGTTGAACATTTTTTTTCAATTAAATATATTTGATATGTTATAAAACAAGTTTACAAAAGGGTAATTTCTAACTATATTCAGTTTGAAATCTTTAAAAAAATGATAAGAAAAAACTTTTTAAAAAGATTTGGTGGTATCGAACACACAACCTAAAAACCCAAGTTCAACTAATGTCTGTTGCTCTAACCACTGAGCCATTTCATTCACAACAAAGTGCGGTGTTTAAATGCTATATGAGACGTTGGCCACGAATTTACGGACTTGTATTATTTTCTAAAATATTCAATTGTTGGGCTACAAAATGACATTTTTAAAGTATAGTGGGTCATCTCTCCACATTTATGTCGATTAAAAACGGTTTAAATTCCATTAAACTGCATTTAGACTAAAACAAAAATATGGAGCTCAGACCCACTCTATGAAAGAAAATGCATTGAAGTTATAAAATTGACACTATTTGGAGGTTTCGACACGCATAAGCAAGTTTGAATCAACCTATTGCAAGCATTGAAAATATTTAAGGGCTACAAACCGATGTTACGTTAAATATACATTGTTTTTAAATTTTTTTTAAAGTATCAGATTTAATGGTATTTTAATTGTGCAGTATCTAATTATTCCTCATATGGGTTTTTTCACGCCTTATTCACCCATCTTCTTTAAATTCAAAGATTTCTTAACTTGTCTTTAACAATCAGATTGTTATGGACAAGTTAAGAAGTCTTTGGGGTTTTTTTTACTTTTAATTTAACACAAGGAACCTTGATTTATATTTCGTCAAAAATATTAATCAAACAAAAATAATAATAATAATCAAATCTAGCTAGATATATTGTGCTCAAATGTGAACTGTGCCTATTGTGTTATGTTTTTAACAGTCTATTTCTAGACACGTCAATGATTTTTCCACCAATGGACTTCCGACATTCTCTCCCTTTTATTTTTATTTCCGGTTTTGTCTTAATCTTATAAAGAATTCATAAGGCACATCGTTTAAAATAACTTTATAAATACCACAAAGCTATGAAAAAAACTTCCATATTTATTAAGTACACTCTTCCTTTGAAATAAAGGGATTTTTTTTAAAAAGTGATTGCACTTGACAGGTGCACAGTGTGATATCCAAACCATGTACAGTGAGGCGTAACTAACCAGCACTGTCAGTAATATTTGACAAAGATTTGGGAAGTCCGTGTGTTTATACAAGCCACTCATATGTCTAGCAGGTGAAAAAAGGTGTAAACTCAATTGACAGGTGTATTTTTTATGTTGTATTAAGCGGACTATCATTAACTTTTTATCGTCCTGATAAATGATGCAATAGTTCAATAGTAATTTGTGGTAAAAACAGACCATACAATGTAGATCCGACAGGTGCGAATCCAGAACGCGAAATTCCGGATATATGAGACAAAAAAAGAAACGTTAAAAAAATCTGTTCCCGGAAAAAAAGTCCGTAAAGTGAAGAGTCCAGATTTTTGGCGTCCGGATATCCAAAGGTCCACTGTATATAAAGTAATTAACAGAATGGCTTCTTAAGCTTTTAATTCATTTACATTTTCAGTAAAATGGTTGTATATCTATTTGATAATTGATGCTGACTTTCTGGCAATATCTGATATTTTTTTTAAAATCAGTATTAAACACGTTAATCAAACTTTTAATCAATTTTCGGTTTTAAAGAAGATTTTGAAAAAAACAAAATATTTTCCTCATTGCAATAACCAAAGGAGAATCAATAAAATTAATATATAATTTATTGATTATCTTAGACTTCCCTGTCCCTTTATTGCTTTAAAAAATTATTTTGACTGTACTATATTTGCTATGTTCGAACCCTGAAATTCAAACCATAATGTCATTGGCATTTGTGTAGGATAAATGCTCAATCTGATTTATATAAAATGCCAGTTTTAATTCGTTCACTTTGCAATTCAGCGATGATGGATTCGAAAGTTAAATTTCGTTTAGTTGAGCTTTGACCATTTTTCCAAAAATGTAAATAGACAGAATTATTGTGTACTAATATCATGCAGTTTATCTACTAATGGAGAACATCTAATCTATTTATGAAATGTAAACACTGTTGATTCAAAAAATTGAGATCAATCTAGCTGACATATGCAGTTTATATATGCATCTCAATATTCAAGGCATGATTTGACAAACAGATCGCAGAAAAAAAGATAGACCTATGTCGATTTCCGTACAAAATGGTGTACGGATAAACTCGGTGTTCATATACGTTAAATTCATAGTTAATGAATTAACTTTCAGATTTTAGCTCACCTGAAACAGAGGTTAAAGAGAGCTTTTCTGATCACCTTTTCTGATCGTCCATCTGTCGTTCCGTCGGTCTGTCTGTCCGTCCGTCTGTAAACTCTCACATTTTTATATTTCTTCTTTAGAACCGCTGGGCCAAATTTAACTAAACTTGGTACAAAGCATCTTTATGGGAAGAGAATTCAAAATATTATTAATAGGGTAAAACCCTTTTTTTAATATTAAAAATAGTGAAAATAGGATGTGTTTCCTCAAAATCTTCTTTCTAAGAACCACTGCACCAAAAATGCAATATTAAAAGAAAGCTTATATTAATATATAGTAAAGATTTAAAATTGTTAAAATCGTGACCCCTGAATCAATACTGGGGTTCCAAGAGGGGTGTACAGTTTAACAAAGATAGAGATAAGGAACGTGTTTTAAGATCTTTTTCTCGAGGACTACTAACAATACTACAAGTTGGTAGATTGCTATGCAAGCATCCTCATATTGTGTAGATTCTAAATTGTTAAAACCGTGACCCCTTGACCAATACTGGGGCCTTAGGACGGATTCAAAGTTCAACATAGAAGTATATATGAAAAAAAAAATAGAAATATTCTTCTCGAGAAATACGATGCCACGTTTAGTTACTTAACTATGTGAGCATCTTCATATCTTCATATACTCATTCAAGGTCACATTAACCTACTTTTGCATTTTACAATTAATTATAGTATTACAATAATTTTTACAACTTGTTATCTTTAATATGTTGAAGCCTACATGTAGGATAATATGATTGGTCAATTGATGCAGCTAGATCTTAAAACATGATGTCCAAAACAAGTCAGCTTATTTTTTATGACATATTTCTATATAATATAAACTATTGAAATATGAGAATTTTACAACATTTTGAAAGAGTTTCATATTTAAAAATTTCGGTATAGAATAATTCAAGAACTGTTGTTCATGTGAGCGATGTGGCCCATGAGTCTAGTGTTAAAACAACCATGAGAATGGTTTCGTTGAGATAGGGTTAACATCTTGTGTATTAGCATTTGAAAATCTATAAACTTTAAAATGTATAAAACAATATGAAGATACATGTATGTGCATACATGTAAGCTGTTTCCCTTGTGTTATTATTATCTGAGATCAAAAATAATGAGGTCTATTATAAAGCGTTTTATTATGATTCAAATTACTAACTTTCCTAAATCAGTATCAACATTCAAAGATTTTTCTTTTGATTAAATATAAATAATTGCGTTAATATTGCCAACAGAAACTAATGATTATCTACTAAGCATTGTATTGCATGTGGCAGAGTGACTTATCGTCCATTTATCAAAAAGTGTCATCCTAAAAAAACAGCTTTAGTTTAAGGCATACAAAATATTTTTGAAAATGTTGATTTGACTGATAAAGTTGTTGCATAGTAGTTTTCGATATCGTTATTTTGACTAAAAATAAATGCGCCTACACTTACTTCATGTTGCCTCGATTTCATTTCGTTTCCCGAACCTTTTCCTTCCGTTATGATATTCATTTCTTTATGTTTGGACATTTTAGCTTGTTGCAGCGAGTTTTAGATTGCCGTCATACTTCATCGATGCCATGAAAAAGGTAGGAAAGATATTAACTTTCTTATATTTTATTATTTATATTAAATATGAGTTTATGTTGGTAAACTTTTTCCAAGAACAATGAGTGAAGCAGGCGACCAAACCCAATGGCGGGGGAAAAGTATAACAACTTTAAATATTTACTACATGATTATCAGTAGAAAAAAAAAAACCTTTTTAAAATTTATCTCTATTTCTATAATTCGTTTATGTTAGTTCATCATTACATCAAGATTATCAACCAAAATTTAGGAAAGATTAATTTTCTTCACACTGATCTTGGCAATTGGGATTGCAAACTGAAAATAATTATTTAACCTGATCAAAATAAGTTTGAAATCTTTGTTACTGTGCATGTTGAGACAATGAACGCATCTATGCTAAAATGTCTGAGAGCGTTTTGACCCAATTGTTGTTTGACAACATTAACGGTGAGTAACAGTAAGTACTCAAAGGGGTAACAGAATGTGTTTGTGTAAAGGTTACTTGTGGCAATTAGCAAGGTATTATGGGAAAGCAAATAGAAAATCAGTACTGTAGTTTAATCTCTATAATCACAAGTTTAGGTAAAAAATTAAATGCAGGTTTTTTTTTTAATTCAACTTTTTCTTCTTTTACCTTTTTATTCATGTTTTTCATATTTTATAATTCTTAAAATGAAAAAAAAAAACAACAACTAACAATGGACAATGACTATGCATACAGTGAATATAAATGTATCTTATATATATTAGACTAATCCTTCAGTAAAAAAATCATTATCAATTTTCACAGGATCTATAGGAGCCTGTTTAATATGTAATCAACCTCTATCGACTTTCTGTGTTATAACTCTGCACTCATTTATTTATGACATTTTTACAAAGCTGGTGTTTGAATTTGCAATTATTATTTGCAAAAGAATTATTCCTTTTTGTATTTGTTTTCATCAAAGTAACTGGGATTTTTTTATTGACATATTTTATTATTGTGGGAAAATTTATGTTATTTCCTGAAATGACAAATTCTGTTATAAGCTTTCAGTTTGTACCCTAAGTTCATTTCTCTAAAGTTCTAATTATCTAATATATATAATTAATACCTCGCATCGGAAATTTTTCCGCGTTGAACCATATTTCTGTTCGCTAGCCTTAAAGAATCAAGGAAAATCAATATAAGTAATATATGTGCTAATCAAAATATCGGAAAAAAAATATGATTTCTAAATTGTTTTCATTCTATTATTAATTACAGTTTCACATTTATTATCAAAAAATCAATGTGATTGCGTTCATTAGAAAAAACCCCCAACAAAATACGGTTGTTAATATGAGAGAGAGAGAGAGAGAGAGAGAGAGACGCTTCCGGTGGGTTTAAGTTTTAACAACAATTATCCTCTATAAATTATGAGCACAATTTGTCTTTCATTTTCTTAAGTGGTTACCTATATAAATATATGCCCTAATTATGAAGAAGTCAACGATCCTCTTCCTCTACACACCGAATGCCAACCTCTGCAAAATATTTAATTTGTTGCAAGCTGAACGCATTCTACTTTTCAATGGAATCCATGCTACAACGAATTCATATAATATATGCTTATCAACACTCAATCTGACTTGATTACTTATGGAGAATAACCACAAACATAATATTATTATACATTAGAATCCTCCAACCTTTTACAGCCATGCTCTATATGCTTTTTAAAACAATTGACGATTTCAATAGACCAAACAGAGTAGTGTTTCTACATCAGTACTGAACTTTTTATTCCGAAGCAATCGAGAATAATAAGGTCAAGTAAGAGTCGACAGACCCCCCACAGAGCAAATTCAGCCAAGATTGTCGTTTTCAGTTTTAAAAGCTCTTTATGATTTGAATGCAAGTATTACAAGTACATATGACGCTTAACCGTGCATAGAAATTCATGAAATTAAACATTACGTAAAATGAAAAAAATTTCCATTACACAAGACTGCACTATCCATGTTTTTATTTTCTGCCTTTCTCACCGGGGCGGAATATATAAATCAAATTCAAATTTAATTGACACTTTCACAAACATGTGGTTGACGACTTCCTTCATCAATCAAATGTTCTATCTTGCATTTGGTTAGTTCAAAAATAAAATTAACATATAAAGAGCTATTGCATAATTTATTTCTTACATTTTTTTTTATCGTTTGACCGTTTACAGATACCGTATTTATGAAACCGGAAGTTTTCTTTCTTTCATTTTTTTTTTTTTAGATTCTTAGAGAGTTAATAAGTTTTACGGTGTTATCGTTGTGGCGAGCGCAGCAAGAATTACACATTTATTTTGCATCATTGTCAACTAAGTGATATTTTGACAATTATCAACTAACATCAAAGAATATTTTAGAGAGAGAGAGAGAGAGAGAGAGAGAGAGAGAGAGAGAGAGAGAGAGAATTACGTAATATTTCTAAGTTTAAAAAAATATTTATACAAAAAAACATAGATTTGTTTCCCCCTTAAACCGGAGATCAGTCTGTAATTAAATGTAATTTGTGTGTCATTTTATCAAAAGTGTAGACTATGAATATTATTTTTCTTTTGTACCTTGTTGTTTAGAGACTTTTTTTTCCTGGCTCATAATTTCTTCTGATTTGTGTATTTTTTCATTCTGAATACATACATTGTCCCCATGCCCCTGGTCCCTGTTTGTGGGTGCATGTGTAATTTCCCATCTTGCAATTTAGTGGTTTGCAATATGCAATATCTACAAAGATTTTTTACCTGTTAATTTTTTCTCTGTATTCTTTTTCATTTAGTTCAAAATGACGGGGCTGTAACTTTGATGGCAATATATTTTTTTTTTATTTCCATCCTACCAAAAATAGCTTTAAATTGGATTGATATGACACTTAAGTATGGCTCTTGTTAGTATATATATATAATCTCTGTAAAAAAAATAAAAAAACTAATCTTCTGAGGCAAGAATATTGCAGTTTCTACTGAACAAACTATTAGTACTCGTTTACAGATGCTTGATCCACCTCTAATTTTTTCGCGGGAAATATAGCACGAAATCACTGCATAGGCGTCGGAACCGGGGGGGGGGGGGGGGACTTAGCCCCCCCCCCCCCCCACTTTTTTTGCAAAGTTAGACCTAACCACTAGGCACATAGCAGAATAGAGGGTTCAGACCCCCTACTTTTTTCGCAGGAAATATAATTTTTCATTAATGTACTTTTGAAAGAAAGATTCCCCCCCCCCCACGGATTAGGATTGTCATGGTTTGGGAAAGAAAATTTATGGTAGGTAAGGTTTTTTGTTTTGGAAGTATAGGTTGAAAGAAATTTACCCCCCCCCCCCCCCACGGATAAGGATTGTCATGGTTTGGGAAAGAAAATTTATGGTAGGTAAGATTTTTTGTTTTGGAAGTATAGGTTTACTCCCCCCCCCCCCCCCCCCCCCCCCCCCCAGGGATTAGGATTTTCATTATTTTGGAATTTTGTTTTTTTCTCTCAATATTTCTGAGGATCAGTAACCCCCCCCCCCACTTTCAATTTGCTTCCAACGCCAGTGCACTGTGACTTCAAACGTTGAAAACTATAATCATTTGATTACGTACCTATATTTAAACTCAATACGAATAAAAAAAATCGTTCAGGTCTCACCAAAGCTTGTGCGGTACTCGAAATGTGTCTTTATACGTAAGAAACCGTATATAACGAGTTAAATGTAAGCCTTTATGGCATAGTAATTGTAAAGTATACCGGTATTTACAAAATAAATACATGTAACGATTCCAGTGATTAAGTAATCATTCCAAAATGGCTTTTATGTAAATTTACTCCTTGTGCCCAATCCCAATTGTATTTATGTACAATTAAAATAATTTCAAATCAAATCATGTTGAAATTTGAGGATAATGCATGTCTGTTGTAGGATTTAAGGACGGCGGTCCCAATTCACTTCTATCATAGTGATTTTCATGAAAATTTTATGAGTTAGAGTTACTACAGATAAAATAAAATCAATAAAAAAATAACATAAAATTGAATAAGATTTTTGTAGGGAACATTTCAAAAAATGATAGTGTTACATCTCTTTTTCAATTGAGCTCAATGAGGAAAAGCTTTCTTGGGAGAGAAAATATAATTTTATGACGTCATAATTGATTTGATGAATCTTTTCCCGTATTTTACGACTTTAAAGGAATTATGTAGAAAATAAAACAATATTTTGACCTTCGATATTTAATCACAGGAAAAGTAATCCCGGAACCTATATTCAATTTGACATCATCTTAAAGAGGAGGTCAAGAGCTTGTTTTGGGGGGTTTTAGAGAGACTGTAGGCATTCTAGATATATTTCATTTGTCAAAAATGGACAAAACTCCGAGATTTGTTACTTTTATTCTTTATACCACATAGAAAATGGTTGTTTAAAACATGATTTTTTATTGCGTTTACCAAAACATTAAGCCCCGGTACACCCTATGAAACAAAGATCTTGTTATGAAGCATCATTAACAGAATTTATATCTTGAATTTCATAAACCTGTAGGCACCTTTCCTTTACTATATCCTCACCTTAAGTCTAAGCTCTGTTTTAATAGTAAATCTTCAAAAGTGTTGAAAATAACTCTCTCAATCATTTATTAATAAATGTACATCATACAGAAACAGTGCACAAATTTAATTGTCAGAACTGTTTTCCTCTCATGTGAATGTGAAATATAATTATACATGTATATCTTTTGTACTGATATGTCATAAAAACAATACTTCAGTTTAATAATATGCATATGTTGGACCTTTGCCAATTATTGTAATTGTGTTTGTGCCTATAAAGTATTTGTATTAATTTTGTATTTGTATAATTCAATATATAAATGACCATGTCATCGACTTCGTTTTGACAGGGGCACATGCCATACTGCGATATGTCGTTATTTTTCTTCAATTTTTCATGAAAAGTACTGCGCTAACTCTAAGAAAATGTTAATGTACATTATTTCAATGTTTGTTTATGAAACAAAACAATTATCAGAGTGTGATAAGCATTTGTGTATGATAAAATACTTCAAAACGTAAACACAGGGGTGGTTTTACTTAAGGAATGAATTCAATATTTATTTGTTTTATACAATATAAAATGGTTTGGGGCAGTTTACGCTTTATAAACCGCGAAGCGGTTTTAAAAAAGCGTAAACTGTTTCAAACCATTTTATATCGTATAAAACTAATAAATATTGAATTCATTGCTTATAATTTAATTTTTTTTACACTTCATTGTAGATAAAAACGATCATTTAACCTTTAAAATGACGTAATATTGTACAAAATTCAAACGTAACGTCAGACGTTTTGATACGTTTTTGACGTTAGTCTTACTATGACGTAGGCAACATTCTTTATACGATATAAAATAATTTTTTAGCCAATCAGAAAGCGCGTTTCAACCAGAATTAAATTATTCTATTATCAATAAGAGTATTTAAGCGGATCAAAATGTAAGTGATTTGTTCATTGGCTCAAACTCTGTTAACTAACCTATATATATGGTTAAAATTACATGTAACTTGAGCTAATATAAGACTCAGTACAGTACTTGACAACCCTTAAAGATATTTGTGCATGTTAAAGGATGTTAAAAAGCATATTTTAGCATTGTGCTACATAGTGTGTATTGATGACTTCGAACAGCTATATAATGCGTCATAAGCTATTGTTATTGAGTTTTAGTAATTATGACATAATATTGAGATTTCTATAATCGTAACAATCACTCCTTTTTACATTTATCTGCGCAAATGGAATTGTGTCCGTCGTCCTTAAATAATCTGCTTTGAAGTGAGGGAAATGACACAACTTTACACAACCGGATGCTTAGTCAAAACCCTACTTATAATAAATGAAAATACTGAGAGTACTGAAATCTGAGTTTGTTTGATATGTGTACGTCACATGAGAAATTAACTATATCAAAATAAGATAGTGGTCGTTCTTTTTAATGAAGTAAGCATTTTTGTCATATTTTATGATAACAAGGACATCGTCGTATGGTTGTGTAAATATATACACTAAAAATGGTTTGTAATGAAAATATCGGTCATTAATTGACTCGATGATAAATGCCATAAGATTTCTTAATGTAACAAATGTGAGGTCGCAAGTTGTAGACAACAAACCGTTATAATCCTATATTCTTATTTAAAGCAATTACATGTAGATATGTATTCTGTGCGTTTAAATGTAGGCAGATGACTTTTTTTTTGCTCTTGACTTCAATATTTGCATTCTCTATTGAATATTGCGAATAATTTTGATAGCAGGAGAATTTGATATCCCCTCTTTAATGTTATCCGACCTGGAAGGTGATATTATAAATTTAAAATATAGTCCTACACTCGGCACAAGGTGGGTTGAATCTTAAAACACTTGGTGGGTTTTTTTTCAAACATAAAAGCATATCCTAGCAATTAGTGGATATTAGAAAAATTAATATTTTAATTCTTTATTTTTTTTAAACCATTTAAGATGAAACAGCTTGGTATTCCAGGAAAGGGAGACAATGGCTTGTCTTACACTAAAATGTTGATTTTGATTTAGCATGTACTGGAATTCTTCGGAATCTTAAAATGAAATCTTAATAACTAAACAACTAGCTTGCTCACTGATTTCCAGTACTTTCAGTATTTTAATTTTCTTCGTGTTGGTTCAAATAATCAATTTAGCTATAGTTTTAAAATTTGCTTTTTGCATAATTTAACAATGAAAATAACTTCGTATAACACAGTTATTTTGAAGAAATCTATTTAATTTTAGTAAAAATTGAATTTAATCATTAAAACCATATATATATACACAATAATATCCTCCACATGCAATGTTTTTCTCGTCAACAAGATAATTTGATTCAACAAGATAAATGAAATGTTTGATAAATTGTTTTATTTTTACAGATGCAAGCTTTAAAAAGGAGGATACAGACAATTAAACACATCGTGAAATGGGTTGTAATCATATATCTTTTGACTTACATCGTTTGTTTACCTTTCCGAGAATCAAAAAAGGGAGCAGATGAAACATCCTACACACTCTTACAGGCCTACGTAGAATCTGGCCTGTTGGAGACAGCACCAATGCGTCATAAGACCTATAGTAACGGTGAGGTTTTCCTGCTCATCATGGTCCCAAGCGCTGTGTCAAACTTTGAACAAAGAGACGCTATTCGCAGAACTTGGGGAAACATTTCAACAATAAAACCTACTGTTCTGTTGAAATTTGTGTTGGGTAAAAGTAAGGATACTGTTCACCAGAGCCTTGCAGAAACCGAAAATTCTATTCATAATGATATTTTGTTCGAGGAAATATTGGAAACTTATGAAAATCTGTCACAAAAATCTATAGCGTTGTTGCGCTGGGCTTCCGCAAATTGTAATGGAGTGAAATATCTTTTGAAAATTGATGACGACATGTTCCTTAATCTTCCAAGACTTTTGAATGAATTAAACGCTCATCCGAAAACAAACACTATATCCGGCTGCATAGTCAGTGGTGCTTCTCCATTCCGATTTGCATTCTCGAAATGGAAGATATCGAGATCAGAGTATAAAAATGATTATTATCCAGATTATATTGCAGGAACTGCTTATCTGATCAGTGGAGATATAATTTCGAACCTACATCGGGCAACACAAAATGTTCCGTATTTCATTTTTGAAGACGTTTACATAACAGGCTTATGTAGAAAACACATCGGTGCCGTTGCATTAGAAAATAAAGGTTTTAATTGTGGATATCGCAATCGTGGTCCCTGTGGAAATAACTTCAGATATCAGATAACAGGACATCACTATACACCCAGGGAAATTCAAAGGATGTGGCTGGAGCTACAAGATCGATGGTCAAATTGTCGACTTGTGGATCATTACTTTATTTACAAATTAGTTGATTTGTTCAAGTATATGTTTCTGTGAATTGGTGCGGAAAATTGCAAAACACATTATGCATTTATCTAAATAAAACTAAAATCATGAAACAGTCTTACTTTCATGATCATGAGACCTGATCGAATTATTACGTTTATATAAGACTAAAATTTCTTTAAAAATATTTCTTTATTTATTACAAACATTTCAAATGCCAATATCGATGGGTTAACGTACATCATGCATTTCAGTGGCATTTTTGATGTCATACAAGTCGGCATAAACATGCTTCACTTTCACCTCAGCCCTTTTGTCAAAACTATTGGTGTATGAAATTAGATCATAAATAAACAGTGGGTACTTTGTCCTCTTTCCTAACTACATTAAATTTTATTTGGATGTCTGTCTTCTTTCATCCAGAAGTAGGTAACCCATTTAATTTAAAGGGGCATGGTCACGATTTTGGTCAAGAATAATTTTTCCGATTTTAATGCTTACAATGCGTCAGTAAGGCATTTTTAATAGGCAACCAAAATTTGAGTGTCATTTCTTAAGTTATAAGCGAATTACAGTGCTTGCAATTCTTTGCTATGTAAACAAAGCTTTAGTTTACATTTTTATGTTAAAGAGACAATTCCAGTTTTTAGACCTAAAATGAATGTGTTGAGCAAAAGGAACTGTTTTTTATGCTTTAAATGAAGCAGATAGACAAATCAGCTTAAAAAGATTTTTACAGGTATATTGAACCTATGTAAACAAAAACGGGGCACGAGCCTTGTTTGTATTACAAAGAATTGTGAGTCCTGTATCTTGTTTATAACTATGTCTAATTCTTAAATTTCATTTAATCATTAAAAATGCATTCCGAAAGCATTTTCAATGATAATAACAGAATCAAATTAAGGAAGGAAAGACTGTAATGTATTACAGTAAAGAGATTTCTTCTTGTTTGACAGGTTGCAATCATTATATAAAGAAAACAATAATTGCAAGCAAACACTGCTGATTGGGTTTTCTTTTCGGCAATGTTCGCAAGCAGCTTTGGACTGATATGAAAGAACTAATCAAGGAAGTGTTTGTTTCATTGTGTTCATGACTAATTACTTCAGCACAGTTGTCAATTGTTGATTCATTTCATCAAATGAACCCTTCATGTTCATGGTTATGTTGACGCGTTTAAATGTTTAGTTTGTTCCTTCATCAGATTACACAAAGGCAAACGTAACATGCAATGTTAAGCTAAGCTTTAGTCTGTAAAGGGGGTTCAGAAATTTTTTCCTGGTGTATTTTTTAATTCTCGTTCAAAGAAAAATATTTTTTACACATTTGAAGGAAGTAGCTTGGTGGGTTTTTTCTCTTTCTCTTTTCATTTAAATGCCAATGCATATCTGTTACTAACTGGGTTTTCCACCTAGACAAAACCCGTTATTGAAATTATAAAAAAAAACTGGCGGGCGGTTCCCAAAGTGGTACACCTTTTGTACGGATAGCTTATTCCAAGTTTTTTAGTTTCCGCCTGAAACTGGCCAAAAATGTTGCTTAAAGATAAAAAAGCAATAAATATGTCATTTTGTTTGAAAAATATGCATACAAGAACAAGACAATGCCTTTTTAATCGCTCATAACAGTTTTCGAACTGTGTAGCTACAGACTTTTTTGAAGATTTACAAATCTGGAAAAAATATGAACGGGGACCATTTGTTGAGAAAAAGTTTCAATTTTGCTCATTTAAGTTGTACAATCCATAATGAAATGATTGTTTTTACATAAATGAATAAACTAAAAATCTTTTTTTTTTCGCGCATGCTCATTATCTGGTATAGTAATCAACTTGTAACTTTGCTTCAAAATAGGGTACCATATTTTTATCAGTCAGCATGGGACCTATTTTAGAACAAGAAAAATTCACTCTATACTTAGCACTCCTGTGTCTATGGAGACCCATTGGCGTCATATTTTCATAGAAAAAAATAAATGTCAATTTTAAAAATTCCGTTTTTAAAATTGATATACATTTCTATATCTGTTCCATGTTTGTTTTATGAAGATTTTTTGGTTCCCTACGTATAAATTAAAAAGTAAATTCTTTTTAGAAGTAGGATAAAGGGGTCTAAAAAGTGATTTTTAGACCCCTTTAGAGATCTTATATTAAAAAAGTAAACATATTTCAAAGCGAATATATCTGTAATGTACCTCCATAGACACAGACAAATATTTCTTATGGTGTTTGGGGTTCAATTTAAGAATAGGTTATCTTACTTTGAGACAAAGTTACAACTTAAATGAGCAACCTTAGACATTTTTCTCAACAAATGGTTGTAGAGAGGACACCAGTGAACCCCTTCATTTTTTTCATATTTTTAAATCTTCAAAATAAGTCTGCGTCAAAACCGGCGCAATTACAAAAGCTGGAGGTCCGCCGCCACCAACTGGCGGAATTTCTCGGCTCGATTTTAATATTTGCAAGTCGAATCAAATATTTGAAGCCCCTTCCACAATTGGCGTTAGAGCAGACAAGAGAAGACAAAATCTTCGTGCAACAAAAATATTAGATATGGTTTGTAAACTGTTCCCAAAATAATTGCATATAAAAAAGTACTCGTACGAAACTCGTTGTGCGATGTAAATCGTTTAATCTTGCGACATATCTTGTGTCTAAATGCAATTGTTGTACAATGAAAGCGAGTATTGTTTGATAATGCGATAGGATCGTACGAAAGACCAGATGATCGGACGACCGAACGTGCGCCATTGCGATAGGACGAACGGCGCTCGACTGATCATGCGTTTCATCGTACGAATGCGCGAACGAGTCAGAGGGGGTATATGTGAATATAACGCCCGTTTCTGGCGCTTTTCAGTAAAAATACTGGAATGCAAGAGAAGATAATGCCCAAGAAGATGACAAAAACGTCAATTGTGGCCTGAAACAGATAATACAGTGTGTACTGTATAAGGGAACTATTTGCCCCTTTTTATTTTTGCTTATTTCGTTCTTTTTATCAGTTAGCGGATTAAGATTTGCCAAATTCAAATGCCTTATATTATCTCTCTTTTACCACAACATTGTTGGGGCGAATTCAACACGAGACAAAACCATAAGTAGAAGCGAAAATATCACGGGGAAAAAATATAGCCCTGTAGTAACCTATAATGTTACAGTATCCTCTAATGATATAAAGCTGCATAAGTGGTCAGACTTTGACTGTTAATGATACAATTTTATCATTAATGAACTACCAAGCCGTCCAGGAATGATACAATTTCTTAATTATATCATTAAGTGTCAAAATTCACGTCCACTAATGAAATAAGAAAAAAACGCAATATAAGTACATCGTTGACATTTAAAGGGGCATGGTCACGATTTTGGTCAAATTTTATTTTTCTGATATGATCATTATTTGCAATGCTTTAGGAATGCATTTCTAATAATCAAATGAAATTTGGGTGCCAGTCGTTGAGTTTTAAGCAAGATACACGGCTTACAATTCTTCGTCATGTAAACAAGGCTCGTGCCCTGTTTTTGTTTACATAGGTTCAATATACCAGTAAAAAATCTTTTTAAAGCTGGTTTGTCTATTTTTTTATTCATTTTAAGCATAAATAAACGGTTACTAATTATGATTAACACATTCATTTGAGGTCTAAAACTGGAATTTTTACTTCAACATTCAAAATGTAAACAAACGCTTTGTTTACATAGAGAAGAATTGTAAGCTCTGTAACGCTTTTATAACTCGGCGAATGACACTCAAATTTTGGTTGCCTATTAAAAATGCCTTATTGAAGCATTGTAAACATTAAAATCGAAAAAATAATTTTTGACCAAAATCGTGACCATGCCCCTTTAATGATGATTTTTTTTTATTGCATTACAGGATGAACTTCAACATATAGTACAGTACAATTTTACATCCTACATTTTGCATGTACCCTTGTCTATTTCTCTGTTGACTAAAAGGAGGGTCTAACAGATTATTGAGATTCTACTTTGCTTTCCTAGCTCTTTTAATTTGATACGATTGAATCTTTAGATGCAAGTTAATAAGAACCATGAATTCTTTCAAGTCTTAATATTTAGCTGGTAGTACAAGGTTAATTGAAAATGTTTATTAGGCATTGTAGAATATAAATATATGATAAACTTGATAAAAAGTGTAGAATATTCGAACTAGAGGTGAACAAATTTTTTAAGCAGAGGATTACGCCTTTTGAAATATTATTTTAAGATATGTTCATATAACTCTTTTCTTTAATACAAAATTTAGCAAGCAAAAAGTCATGTTTCTTATTAGCATGTACCTATGACTGAAGTAATCCCTAATGATATATTCTCAAATGATATGAAGTCGCATTAGTGGGACAGAATCGTAATCTTTATCATTCAGGTACTAAGTACTACCTGTGTAGTAGATGTGTTTTTAATTAAAAAGTTATAAATAAAAATGAAATATAAATGTAAATAAATAAAAGTTTATCAAATTAAAATGAAATAAATTTTAATTCTTTCTTCTACTAACAAGGTATTTAGTTAGAGCCTTCCACCCCTTTAGATCCACACACATACACACACTCAAACATTTTACATTGTTTGATACTGAAAATTCTCGGGTTTTATTGGTCAAGAGTTTTCATTGTCTTGTGAACAGTATTCAGGTAGAACACTCAGAATTTGAACAGAGAAGTTTATTTTGTCAAATATTATATTCCTTTTATTCTAAAGACCTGAAGACATCCAGACAATGTAAGTTTCTATTTTAACCATTTACTAATATTATAGAAAATTGGAGTTTATATTATGAACTATCAGGATAAAGCATTTAGAAGGAATTATTCTGTAAATATTGTATATATCAGATGTAGATAAATCTGATAAGTAAAGTTGTATTTTTTCATTGTGTCAGATGTAGATAAACCTGATGGACAAGCATTGAAAATACAGCTTAATATATAATAGTAAATATTTCTAAGGAAATATTAGATTGTTTTATATTGTGAATAGGAAATATATGTAAGGAACATGTATTTAGATATATATTTAATATTCAGATCAATTAACATCAGTAATTGAAGATAAAGGATTAAACTGAGGAACCGGACTCAATTCCATAAATTGGTATGACTTATAATTGTGTATTTTAATATTTTATTGTAAAAGAAAGATAACTTTTGTATGTTAAAATTGATAAGATTTATTTCCCTTAATTGTGTCTTTCTGATTTTGGACTGAATGAAATTATTTGTATATGGGAATGATGAATTGTGCATATTTTAATGGAAATGTATTTAAAGATAATTCTATTGTGGTAATGTATTTTTTATGACTTGATATTATACAATTATGTTATATTTATTTTTTGATAATATATTACAGAGTATAAAAATATAACTTCATTGAAGAAATTTGGAGAAAGGATTGTCTTTATTATTGCTGGGAATTCCCGTTACACCTGCTTTAGTTATTGATGCACTTTCCGGCTTGGATCCAGAACTTCTTCCAGAGGGCGGTCAACTCATTTTTCTAATAAACCGTCATATATTATTTTTTTATCTTTGCAAATTCCGGGGGAGTGGGATCACCCCCCCCCCTTTCCGACCCCCTCTCTTGATCCGCGCGTGACTTTAAAAATTGTATACTAGTAACAAATGGTCAAATTCTAATCAACTGATGTATTTAATTTATTTATTTTTGATTTATTCTTTCAAATAAAAACGCTTAACATGGACCTATTGTACATTAATAGTTTATTGATATGGCTTCTGTTGCATCAGTTGGTGGACTTGAACCATTAATTGAACCCCTCTGTCTATATCTCTGTTGGCCGAGAATAGTGTATCAGATCGATTATCAACAAAGAAGACAATAAAACATGAGTACAGTGTTTACCAATAATGATGAATCGCTATATTCCATTATGCCCAGTGATTACTGTTGAATCTTTAAAATCCGCGGGGCCAAATTTGTGGATTATTTAAATTTTACAGGCTCGTCGGAAAATTTCGTGTATTATCTTATACCTACAAAAGGAAATAGGACTTTCCCTAATTTATTAATTAGTAGAGGGTGTTAATTTGTTGATGAGAGAATTCCACGAAAATTGAGACACCACGAAAGCTGATGATTCCACAGTAGTCTGCCTGGACTATCCATTGGACAGGTCATGATCTTATTGACAGGACAGTCTGTCTATTTCTAATATGTTTGCTTAGAAACGTATTGGATAATTTATTTAAAAATTAAACAATTTAAAAGAATACATCTTTGACGCGCGTTATCATTAATGATATATCATTATACGTGTATTGCACTATTCCTAGTTGATGGTGTTGCCTTATGGACGGATTTCAACCACTAATGATAAAATTCCATGTATGAAGAGGTACATGCAAATTGCAAAATTAAAAAAAAGTACTATATTATACATAATTGTATCATTAACGGTCGAAGTTCGTCCTTTAGTGCAATTAAAATTTTATCATCACAGTTCAACGATGCAATTATTTTGCGGGGTTTCTTTTCTTATGTCATTAGTGGACGCGAATTTTGACCCTTAATAATGTAATGTTGCAATTGTACCATTACTGGACGGTTAGGTAGTTTGTTAATGATAAAATTGTATCAACAACGGTCAGAAGTCTGACCACTAATGCAACTTTATATCATTAGGGATACTGTATCATTAGAGGTTACTGCAAAGCCCTGTATCCAGTTTATACTAGTGACAAAGCGATCTTCAAGTGGACATGCACACTATTCAGACGCGACCGAACGCGATCCAAATTATCGCAGTGCAACGCACGAACATTAGAACGATTTTACAACGTTTTGTGTACTTGCAAGAGTGATACACGATTTCTAAAGATCGTAAGATAAATCTCTGGTGTTTATGCGTCTGTTTTGCGACCATGAGACTGTTGCTCAACGTGTCTCTTGTAATCTTGCAACGTTTTACTATCACTGCACGATCTTAAAAATCTTGCATCACTCTTGCGAGTACACGCTGTAAAACGTTCGTACTAATGTTCGTGCGTTGCAATGCGATGCTTGGGTCGCATTCGGTCGCGTCTGAATAGTGTGCATGTCCAATATTTAAAGCCCCTTTAACAATTGGCGCACGACCACTTTACACCACTTTGCGATCGAAATTTTTGAGCTTTGCACGAGCTCTCGCATACGTTGCACGAGCCCTCGCATTCGTTGCATATGTTTTACTGGTCGCATCAAGTCTCCTCTGAATAGTGGACATGCACGCTATTCAGACGCGACCGAACGCGATCCAAATTATCGCAGTGCAATGCACGAACATTAGTACGATTTTACAACGTTTTGTGTACTTGCAAGAGTGATACACGATTTATAAAGATCGTAAGATAAATCTCTGGTGTTTATGCGTCTGTTTTGCGACCGTAAGACTGTTGCTCAACGTGTCTCTTGTAATCTTGCAACGTTTTACTATCAGTGCACGACTTATCAGCCTCAATACATGTATGCCTTGCTTTGCTACTAGTATATATACCCTGTATAAGTATCTCTGTTTCAGAACAAAATTTACAATATACATTTATTGCATGATGGTGAGGGAAATACATGTATGAAGATTTATTTCCTGAAGAAAAATCATATGGGTCCCGAGGGCTTCGCCCGAGAGAAATTTGCTTTTTCTGGGGAATAAATCTTCATATTCCCTGAACATTAATACAATAAACGTTTTATTATACCAAGCAACATATGATTACACAATATACGCTGATTTCTAATAATGTTTGACTTTTCAACAGTTGCAACATTAACATCGTGATTGTTTAATTTACTATGAATCTGTATCATTTTTCTTTCATAAATCATAGATAGTTAAGTTGGTTCTGAGATATAAAAAGAATTATAACTAGACTCTTGTTGCAAAAGCAACAAAAAGGTCTTCCGTTTTGATATACATGAATCAATTTAACCGTAGACATTGTTTCTCTTACATAGAGAAAATAGTTAATATGATAAGTATTGTAAATGATATATCCAGACGTTACTTCCATGTAAAACAACGAGATTGAAAAAGAAATCAATTTTTGAAGTACTCTCTGTGACGACCGGAAGTAATGCCAAACTAAACAAAACAGGTTACAAAGTTTGGTTGTTAAAAATATGATTTATTTGAATCCTTCCGGTGAAAACCGGAGGTGGCAGTTGACAAAATAAAACCCATATCATCAATCAAATGTCTATCATTCATGAAAGCTTTGTGTCTCATTCACCTACAGTGACAAAAATCTTGCGGGCATCAAATTTGTAAAAGGGAAAGCTACATAGAGATATTTGAGATATCTCACCGGAAGGAAGTTATTTGAAAATTTAACATTATAAAGATGACACATCTAAGATTGTATACTGATATATTCATTCCATGTAAAAGAAATAAATAAAGAAAAAACATATTATTTGTAGTGCTTCCGGTGACAACCGGAAGTTACGCCAAACAAATTAAAATAGTTTAAAAAAATGTACATATATAGGTCTATCATCCCACAAAGTTTGATTGTTCAAGTCGACATCGTTTATGAGATCTCGTCGAAATAAGGTTTTTTGTCTCGGGACAGGAAACGGACAAACAGAAGTGTTCAATGTAAATTGTATTAAATATTTCTTGTATACTTGTCTTTTGTACATTATTGTTCATCGAGCTCACTACAAATATCAAAGAAAAACAGTTAAACTGATAAAAAGTTCGATTTGTTTGAACTGTTCTTGTATGGACCGGAAGTGACGCAAGACAAAATGAAACCGGTTAAACATATCTTCAATAAAATGTCTATCATTATTGAACGTTTTGCGCTTTGATCACTTATAGTTTCTGAGAACTCGTTTGTACAAAATGTGTTTCAAAAAAAGTACCTGAGATATTTGAGATATCTCACCGGAAGTAGAATTTTGTTGTTGATATAACATTGCATTGATAACGTATGTATAGATTTATACTTATATATCTATTCTATGGCAAAAGAATTTAATGCGTAAAAATAGTTATTTTTGAAGAGCTTCCGGTGACAACCGGAAGTTACGCCGAACAAAACAGAATAGTGTAAACATATGTACATACATAGGTCTATCATCCCACAAAGTTTTATTGTTCAAGTTGTCACCGTTTTTGAGATCTTATCGAAATAAGGATTTTTGTCTCGGGACAGGAAACGGGCAAACGGAAGTGCTAATTGTAAATTTTATAAGTTATTTTTTGTAAACTTGCCCTTTGCATTTTATTGTTCATCGAGCACACTACAGATATCAAAGACAAAAAGTTAAACTGATAAACAGCTCGATTTGTTTGAACTCTTCCGGTGTGGACCGGAAGTGACGGAAGACAAAATGAAACCGGTTAAACACATCTTCAATCAAATGTCTATCATCCATGAAAGTTTCGTGTCTTGATCACTTATAGGTTCTGAGATCTCGCGGGTACAAAATATGTTTTAAAAAAGCTACCTGAGATGATTGAGATGTCTCACCGGAAGTAGAATTTTTTTGTTGATTTAACATCGCATAGATGACATATGTAAGGATATATACTAATATCTTTATTTTACGGAAAATAAATTAAATACGTAAAAACAAAAAAAATTGAAGTGCTTCCGGTGACGACCGGAAGTTACGACGAACAAAACAAAAATGTTTAAACACATCTACAACTATAGGTCTATCATCCCTCAAAGTTTGGATGTTCAAGTCTTTATCGTTTCTGACATCTCGATGTGACAAGCTTTTTCTCGCGGGACAGGAAACGGACGAACGGAAGTGAATTTAGAAAATCTGTTACAAAAAACCTCTAGATGTTAATATTTTCAGTCATTCCTGAAAATTTTATAAGAATTCATCAAGACATCTCTGAGAAATTCATAAGACAAAAAGGGGAAAAAAATAATAATAACTAGACTCTTGTTGCAAAAGCAACAAAAAGGTCTTCCGTTTTGATTTACATGTATCAATTTAACTGTAAGACATTACTTCTCTCACATAGAAAAAATAGTGGATGTGATAATTATTGTGAATGATATATCCAGACGTTACTTCTATGTAAAACAACCGGAATAAAAAAGAAATCAGTTTTTGAAGTACTTTCTGTGACGACCGGAAGTAGCGACGAACTAAACAAAACATGTTAACCAGTTTTACTATCTTAAGTTAATCTTTCGTCAAAGTTTGGTTGTTCGCATCTCTGCCAAATTTGAGATATCTTTGAAACAATGTTTTCTGTCTCGGGACCGGAAACGGACGAACGGAAGTTTTTAAAAAAGGGCTCGTATTTCGCATACATTTGCTTAGCGTGCATCACTGTTTATGGGGCTAGATAAACACACAAGAAGGTTAGTTAAACTTGTTAAAAACATGATTTGTTTGAACCCTTACGGTGGGAACCGGAAGTGACAGTTGACAAAATAAAACCCGTAAAACACATTTTCAATTAAATGTCTATCATTCACGAAAGCTTTGTGTCTCAATCACTTACAGTGACAAACATCTCGCGGGCATCACATTTGGAAAAGCTACATAGAGATATTTGAGATATCTCAACGGAAGTAAAATTTATTTACTAATTTAACATTATATATATGTAATAACTAAGATTGTATACTGATATATTCATTCTATGTCTTATATATAAATTAAGAAAAAAAAATTGATGAGCTTCCGATGACGACTGGAAGTTACGCCGAACCAAACAAAATAGTGTAAACACATGTACATACATAGGTATATTATCCCACAAAGTTTGATTGTTCAAGTCAATACTGTTTCTGGGATCTCGTCGAAATAAGGTTTTTTGTCTCGGAACAGGAAACAGACAAACGCAAGTGCTCAAAGTAAATTGTATTAAATATTATTTGTATACTTGTCCTTTGTACTTTATTGTTCATCGAGCACACTACAAATGTCAGAAGAATTATGTTAATTTGATTAACAGCTCGATTTGTTTGAATCTTTCTGTGTGGACCGGAAGCGACGGAAAACAAAATGAAACCAGTTAAATACATCTTCAATCAAATGTCTATCATCCATGAAAGTTTTGTGCTTTGATCACATTTAGTTTCTGAGATCTCGTTTGTACAAAATGTGTTTTAAAAAAGCTACCTGAAATATTTGAGATCTCTCACCGGAAGTAGATTTTTGTTGTTGATATAACATCGCATAGATAACTTAAGCATAAAATTTATACTTATATATTTATTTTATGATAAAGGAATTAAATGCGTAAAAGTAGTTATTTTTTATGTGCTTCCGGTGACGACCGGAAGTTACGCCGAGCAAAACAAAATAGTGGGAACACATCTACATACATTGGTCTATCATCCCACTAAGTTTGATTGTTTAAGTCGTTACGGTTTTTGAGATCCCGTCGAAACAAGGTTTTTTGTCTCGGGACAGGAAACGGACGACCGGAAGTGCTCAATGTGAATTGTATTTAAAATTTCATTTGTACTTGCGTTTTCTACTTAATTGTTCATCGACTTCACTACAAATATTAAAGAAAAACAGTTTTATGGATAAACGGCTCTATTTGTTTGAACTCTTTCTGTGTGGACCGGAAGCGACGGAAAACAAAATGAAACCAGTTAAATACATCTTCAATCAAATGTCTATCATCCATGAAAGTTTTGTGCTTTGATCACATTTAGTTTCTGAGATCTCGTTTGTACAAAATGTGTTTTAAAAAAGCTACCTGAAATATTTGAGATCTCTCACCGGAAGTAGATTTTTGTTGTTGATATAACATCGCATAGATAACTTAAGCATAAAATTTATACTTATATATTTATTTTATGATAAAGGAATTAAATGCGTAAAAGTAGTTATTTTTTATGTGCTTCCGGTGACGACCGGAAGTTACGCCGAGCAAAACAAAATAGTGGGAACACATCTACATACATTGGTCTATCATCCCACTAAGTTTGATTGTTTAAGTCGTTACGGTTTTTGAGATCCCGTCGAAACAAGGTTTTTTGTCTCGGGACAGGAAACGGACGACCGGAAGTGCTCAATGTGAATTGTATTTAAAATTTCATTTGTACTTGCGTTTTCTACTTAATTGTTCATCGACTTCACTACAAATATTAAAGAAAAACAGTTTTATGGATAAACGGCTCTATTTGTTTGAACTCTTTCTGTGTGGACCGGAAGTGACGGAAGACAAAACGAAACCGGTTAAACACATCTTCAATCAAATGTCTATCATCCATGAAAGTTTTGTGCTTTGATCACTTATAGTTTCTGAGAACTCGTTTGTACAAAATGTGTTTCAAAAAAGCTACCTGAGATATTTGAGATATCTCACCGGAAGTAGATTTTTGCTGTTGATTTAACATCGCATAGATAACCTATGCATAGATTTTTCCTTATATATTTATTTTATGGAAAAGGAATTTTATGCGAAAAAGTAGATATTTTTAAAGTGCTTCCGGTGACGACCGGAAGTTACGACGAACAAAACAAAATAGTTTAAACACATCTACAGCTATAGGTCTATCATCCCACAAAGTTTTGATGTTGAAGTTTTTACCGTTTCTGAGATCTCGTTGATACAAGCTTTTTCAATGCGGGACAGGAAACGGACGACCGGAAATGATTTTTGACAAAATGAAAAAAACGCCTCGAGATATTGTCATTCTCTTTCATTCTAGAAAATTTCATAAAAATCTATTCACCCATCTCTGAGAAATCTTGTGGACAAAAAAAAGGGAAAAAAACTAGAGCAAAGCTCGTTGCAAAGCAACGAGTGGGTCTTCCGTTAATGTTGGAAGTAAAGCTGGAAGTTCCTGTAAGAAGCAGAGCTCTTAAACCAATAACAAGAATAGCTAAAATAAAAAGATGAAAAAAGTCGAATATTCCTGGTATGACTTAACAAAAAACGAATGATTTTAAGTACGACTTAACAAAAACCTTTTCGATTTTAAGAACGACTGAACAAAAAAATCCGAATGTGTTCAGGTACGACTTAGCAATTATTTTTGGTACGAGTTAATTTTACTTTGAACATTACGCTATTTTTTAAACCAAGGACGCGGAATCAAAATTTCCGGAAAAATCAATTTTTAAACCCCGATATCTCTGTCATGCGTCGTTTGATTTTCAAACGGATTTCAGTTTCGTATTCAGCATAACCAACTCTACAAACCTCGTAAACATTTGAAATTATAACGAAAAATTCGAAATTTTGAAAATTTTAAATCGCTTCCAGTTTGGACCGGAAGTGACGGAAACTAAATTCCAGCCTTATGTCCAAATAAAAACGATCAATGCTTCAACACAGAAAATTCCAGGTCTCTATCTACAAGCGTTTTTGAAAAACGCCCTGGACAAAATCACTTTTTTAAAATTTTAAAAATGACGTAACGTAGAAACGGAAGTGATGTTGTAGTTCAAAATTTAACATCTTTTAGGCACGATGATGCTGCATAATCCCTGACAGTTTCATGTAAATCCGTTGAAAACTTTTTGAGATATGAAGCTTTAAAAAAGTCAGAAAAATAAAGAAAAAGAAAAATAATAATAACTAGACACGATCTCGTTGCGAGCAACGAGGAGGTCTTCCGTCCGATTTTTAGAATAAGGAATGACCTTACTCTTGATCTTCGTCAACGAAACTTATCCGGAAAAGGAGGCGGAATCTATGAGTGTAATGGGTGAAAGACTATCTCTCCCTTTAGTGTCCCTTATTTGAGGGATCAGCTCCTTTTCATTCATTTTAGTTAAAAGGTATTTTTGTGTACCGCTAACAAGTGTTTCGAAATTGGTTACCGTTTTTGAGATATCTGGGAAAAATCGTTTTGATATCCGGTCCTATAACTCCTTTTATGGTCCAGATAACAAACAATATATGGTTGTACATTGTTAGGCACATTATTTTGAGCATCATTTGTTAAATACTGCTTTCCAGAATTTTCCTCTATTTCGAGATATTGAAGATCAAAGTGTTGGACTTCTGGCCACTTCAAATCCCTAATTACATAACATAGGAGGAAATGATTACCATATATAGGTAAATAACCTTAGAATGAACTTAATTGTCTCTATAACGTATCACAAAATATTTCACAGTAAAAAGTTATCATTAAAAGACTTTACAGCCCCCTCAGCCCCTTATTTGAAGGGCCAGCCCTTTTTTCTTAATTTCATAAAAATGTTCTTGTCAATTCAAACGAATTTTGTTCAACAAGTGTTTACAAATTTTGTACCGTTCTCTAGATGTCTTGAGAGGGTCATTTTAGGGGCCAACCCTGTAACTCCTTTTGGGAACCGCATAACAAAGAAATTATGGTTGCAGATTCTAAGGCTCAATATTTTGAGCATCTTTTGTTCAATATTGCATTTCAAAATTTTGCTCTATTTTGAGATATTGAGCATCAAAGTTTTCGACTTCTGGCCCCTTAAATCCCCTAATTATTTAACATAAAAGTAAATGATTGCCATGTGTAGGTGAATGACGTTAGAATGAACATAATTGCTTCTATAACGTATCACAAAAGATTTAACGGTAAAAAGTTATCATTAAAAGACTTTAGAGCCCCCTCAGCCCCTTATTTCAAGGGCCAGCCCCTTTTTAATGATTTCAAATGAAAGCTCTAAGTATTTCAAACATTTTTTGTTCAACAAGTGTTTACAAATTTTGTGCCGTTCTCGAGATATCTTGAGAGGGTCGTTTTAGGGGCCGACCCTTGTAACTCCTTTTAGGGACAGCATAACAAAGAAATTATGGTTGCAGACTGTTAAGCTTAATATTTTGATCATCTTTTGTTCAATATTGCATTTCAACATTTTGCTCTATTTTGAGATATCGAGCATCAAAGTTTTCAACTTCTGACCCCTTAAAACCCCTAATTACGTAACATAGGAGTAAATATTTGCCATGTGTAGGTCGATAACGTTAGAATGAACATAATTGCTTCTATAACATATCACAAAATATTTCACAGTTAAAAGTTATCATTAAAAGACTTTAGAGCCCCCTCAGCCCCTTATTTCAAGGGCCAGCCCCTTTTTCTTGATGTCACATAAAAGCTCTAAGTATTTCAAACACTTTTTGTTCAACAAGTGTTTACAAATTTTGTACCGTTCTCGAGATATCTTGAGAGGGTCGTTTTAGGGGCCGACCCTGTAACTCCTTTTAGGGACCGCATAACAAAGAAATTATGGTTGCAGATTGTTAAGCTCAATATTTTGAGCATCTTTTGTTCAATATTGCTTTTCAAAACTTTCCTCCATTTTGAGATATTGAGCATCAAAGTTTTCGACTTCTGGCCCCTTAAAACCCCTAATTACGTAACATAGGAGTAAATGATTGCCATGTGTAGGTCGATAACGTTAGAATGAACATAATTGCTTCTATAACATATCACAAAATATTTCACAGTGAAAAGTTATCATTAAAAGAGTTTAGAGCCCCCTGAGCCCCTTATTTTAAGGGCCAGCCCCTTTTTCTTGATGTCACATAAAAGCTCTTGACTTTATAAAGATTTTTTGTTCTACATGTTATAACAAAATAAAATCGAGGAAAAAGATATTGAAAGAAAACCACGAAAAATCACGACGCTTTTTTAACTGTAATTTTCGAGCTCGGGCGAGCTTCGGCGCTTTTGGTCACAGGAAAATATATATACCACATGTCAGATCTACAACCTTTTGTCTACAACCCCTGAAATTTTGAACTCAATATCTTTATTCATTTAGGAGTTTACCCCTGGACAAGCCGACCCTCTGAAAATCGTTAAATTGTAAATAACTCAAAACCGGAAGTGACGTCATCATTAAAAAAAATTTCCAATAAGGTTCAGATCATTTTCTATCAGACCTGAAAGTCTCATGTAAATCGGTGGAGTAGTTTTAGAGAAATCGCGTACACAAAATTGGTTGGAAAAAAAAAGAAAAAAAATAATAACTAGAGCAAAGCTCGTTGCAAAGCAACGAGTGGGTTTTCCGGTAATGTCGAAAGCAACGCTAGAAGTACGTCTAAGAAGCACAGTTCTTAATCTAGTAACAAAGAAACCTAAGTACAAAAAGATAAAAAAAAATCGAATGATTCTTGGTACAACTTAAGATGATCCGAATGTTTTTAAGTACGACTTAACCAAAAACCCTTAACCATTTCAAGAATGACTTAACAAAAAAAACAATGTGTTTAAGTACGACTTAACAAATTTGACTTCATTTTAGGTACAAGTTTACTTTACCTTGAACTAACATCTTTTTTCTTAACCCAGAATGCAAAATTAAAATTTATGTAAAAAATCAATTTTGTTTAAAACAAAATTCTGAGCAACTCTTCCTCTTCACTGCTTTTCAAAAGGTTGACCTTTCGTACTGTGTGCTCGTTGCGTCATTAATTGTCAGAAACTTATCGATGTAAAGTTTACTTTACTGTACTTCTGTGAATATTTTCTATGTAAAATTACTATGAACCAGACAACATTGAAATGGTGAACATTTCAAAGGGCCCCGCTTATGTTATTTCAGAGAATTCTGCTTTGACCTTGACCTATAACTTGAAATTTTTCCAGCTGGCATAGAACTTTTAATTCAATTTCATTCCCCCTAACATACATGCATTTTTGTTCAATCTGACAAAGATTAAGCATATTTGGAAAATAATCTACTATTTAAAACTAATTTTAAAAAGATCTGCTATGACCTTCACATTGACAGACTTGGTTCAAGGTCACTGCACGCCATTAACCAATAAACTCTGTAAAGGTAAAATATTAGCCAAATAGGGGCTAAAAGGAGAGTATATCTATGCTCTTAAAATATGGATTTTTGTGTGATCTGATATGACCTTGACTCTTCATCTACAAATATCATTCTAGGTCATTGCATATATTTTGAACAAAGGCATCATGTGGGTGAAGTATGAGGCTGAATGGAGCAAAGGGAGAGAAGATATACTCCGGACAAGGATTTTTAAAAATATAATTCTGGTATGACCTTCACAGTTTCTTTTCACTGAAAATAGGTTAAAGGTCACTACACACCCTTTCACCCTTTACTCAAAAGCTCTGCTTATGTGAAGTCTGAGCCAAATAGGGGTTAGTAGAAATTATATATGCTCTCAAAAAAGGATTTTTGCATGATCCGATATGATCTTCACCCGTTACCTAGAAATTTCATGCAAGGTCACTGCACATCGTTTAACCATAGAGACACTCTGTGAGTATTAGCCAGATTGGACCAAAGGGAAAAAAGATATGCCCCAGACAAGGATTTTATATATATAATTCTGCTATGACCTTAACCTTATACCTAAAAACATGGTTCAAGGTCACTGCACATCCTTCAACTAAAGGAACCCTGTGGATGAGGTATGAGCCAGATTGGGCCAAGGGGAGAGAAGCTATGCTCCTGTCAAGACATCTCGGATGGACAGACGGACAAATTGATCACTAGAAGGCGCCCGCATAAACATGCCTTTTTATCTAATTTAAAATAGTATCCATGCTATCTGCCCATGGTGAATAGTCATCAAAACCATTCATCAGCAGAATTTGATTTCCCTCCTTTTTAAGGTGGTATGGGACATCTGTCGATATTAATGTGGATTAAAGTACTATATAATTGAAAACTTTTCACCGGTTTAGAATTTTCAAATTTTACAATATTTAACCAAAAAATAGCTTTTAAAAATATTTGAAAAGGTAAAAATTGTAAAAACCCCAGCGGGATTCGAACTCATGACTTACAGGTTCCTAGTAAACCCTCTAACCCACTGTGCTAAGGAGTTAGGTGAACATTTTTGAAAAGAAACTACATGTACTTATATAATTACACTTTATTTTATTGTTTATTTTGATAAACAATACGTCACAACATGGAAGTGTCCAATATCACCTTAAACTCGGAACACCTCTGACCTAATAAGATCGCCGCATTAAATACAAAGTTTGATTTAACTCTAATTTGTTTATCATCAAGAAATTCTGCATCGCTGACAAATAAAGTTTTCTTCTGTATAATGAAATACCAATTAACTGACTATTCGGACAATAGCAAGTTTATTGTCCCATTCCACAGCAACTATTTCCCTTGGCTTTGCCTCATTAAATATTTGCTGTCTTGGGGGACAATAAACTTGCTATTGTCCTCATACCCAGTAAATACTAAATAGGCATATAATATCCCATCCACCTACATTTCATGTTATATAACCTCCCGTTTGTAACCTTCAATTTCACTGTAAAGTCAACATATCTGTCATAGCCGCAAGTTTCACAATTTATTTCTGCTTCTCATGTACTTAAAATTAGGGGCCTTAATATTGCTTACCAATTCCAACAAGAGACATCCCTCTAACTATTGATAATCATTAAAATTCATTTCATGAATCTACGCAACAATGATAAACCTTCAAGTACAGTCACTCTCAATTTTACAAAAATATTGACGGTACTTTATCCGAAACTGTTCCTTGTATCTTTAACTTAGTACACTAACATTTTTATGAAAAGACAGTTTGTCTTAGAATAAGAAAGCTAATGCAATTCTGAGAAAAAGAATACCACATATTGCCAATTCCATTGAGGTTTAATAAAAATATATCCATTTAAGTGAACCTACCATTTCCAATTTCCTTTAGTAAACACAGATTTACAGGGTTCTCCATAGTAAAACATCTTTACCTGACCTTTTAGAGGTCAACTTTTGTTCAACCACCTTTAAAAAGAAACCTTATTCAATACAACATATGCCTACATGATATAATCATGATAAAAGCTTCACATCACTTAGAAATACCCTTACATGTATACCCCCCACCCCCCAATCTTTTGATTTTCATATAAAGTCAAGGTTTGAAATGTTTTACCTAATTTTATGAAGCGTGTGGCAATTTCCTTGAGTCATTTCTCACACATATTTGAAAACAATCATCAATGATTCTAAAATTTGATCTTTATTTGTTTATTGTATGATTTGTACCATTTTAATTAACAAATAGACAGCTGTCCTGCTTGTGATTTCTTGTTTTCATGAAAAAAGTAAGCAAACAATCATATCTAGTGAATATCTAATCTATTCTGATTTCTAGTCTTCTTCTAACCATGCTAAAACAGTAAGTTACAACCTACAAGTTAGACATCTGCCTTAAATTAGAATTAAATTCAAACACACCCAGGTAGCTGGAGACAGAGTTGATTTCAATGAAAAATGTTCAAATTTGACATGTTTTTCTACTTTTTTTATGCATATATACCTTAGAAAGGTAGAAATAGGTTGTTTCTTGTTCATTTTAAAAGTAATTATCATAGCAGATGTTATTTCAAAGTCAAATGTACATTTACATATCCTACATGTAATCTTAATGCAGACAATTAAATAGAGGGGGGGGGGGGGTTTCAATTATGTAAACACATCTAAATATCTTTATGAAATAAAAAATAAAGGAAACATAATTGTATACTTTTATTGAAAAACAAATTTTCACAGCAATTATGAATTTCTTAAAACAGCCTTAATTTTGTTTTCATAATTTCTTATCAAACACAAACCACAACATGGCATGATGCTTTCTTCAAGTTCCATTATTGTTCATGCATTATCGGATTTAATTTGAATTACCGGTAAATAGTCTGTAGAACACAAGGAATATGCATGTGGATAGAGGTGACAGGTTAATCTCAGGAGCTGACCCACAAGAATCAACAGGTACCGGTAAAAGCCATGTGGTAACAAGAGTCTGTTTTGAGCTGAAATAAATAAAAAAAATAATTAGCTGTGTTTACATACATGTACTAGTAATAGCTGTGTTTACATTAACATATGCATAGTATTTAATCTGTAAAAAATACTCTGACCATGCAGTGTAATAAGTATGACATATCCCAATACATGACATAACATTTAGGCAGTACAAGATCAAAAATTTGCATATCAAGTCATAATATAATATTAAAAAATTTTCATAGGTATACACACTTATCAAATTGAGAAAGAGAGAGAGATTGAGAGAGAGAGAGAGTTTATTACCGTACTTGTAGTTCAACAGTCAATATTTCAATTCGTAAATTACAAACGAATATTACCCACTGAACAGCGTCAAAGTACATGTACTGGTATTAGCTTCTGGTATACCATTTTTTATCAATTCTACTGTGTTTTTTTTTTTGCAAATAAATTTAGCGAGGGTTTTTGTTTATTTTCTTATAAATTACATGTTTTAAAAACAATACTACCTGTAATAAGCATAAAACATGTATGAGTAAACTTAATGAAGAATTCTTAATAGATTATTTTTCAAAGAATGTGGTACATTACATGTATGTCAATCTTTATAAAACTAGCGTATATTTCGTGCGCCATAAATTGCAAGTTTTTTGTAAATATCATTTACTTGCATGATAGGTATATATGGTCTAACCAAAATTTTCTTCATAAAGCTACAGCTGTATGTACCACATATATGTTTTGTCACAAGTATACATTTAAAAAAAAATACCCAAATTCCAACAGTTTAAATAAACTCAACTCATTCTCTGATAAGTTCATTGTGTTTTGTGCGTGCATATCTTATTTGTCTGCTGCAACAGCAGCCAATCAGCGGTAAGCTGAATCCACAAAAAGAAAGTTTGTGTTTTAGGAGTGGGTAAATTGTTTATGCGACACTGTCAAGAAAACCACACCAAAAAATAACAAGAAACATAAATATTCACTTAAATGTATTCTGTTGTAAAGTAAAGGTTTTTATCACTTATTGCATCTTGCAAAACATGTGATGACCTTAATCATCTGTCATATATTTGATATACATGTATAGGTAAAAGATGGGAGAAATAACAACGGAACAAAGTGGGATTCGAACCTGGCCCTCTGAATCTCTAGTCAAGTGCTCTACCAACTGAGCTACGTGTATCTGGCACCGGTATTCAAACCAGTCTGACCGTCACATTCCTCCCCCTTAAATGATCTTCACCCTCAAAGATCATCCCTGGCAGGATCGAGTTAACCTATTAGTTCCAGGGGTTGGTCACAACACCAATATTGTAACAGGATGGGAGAAATAATGAAGGACCAAACCGGGATTTGAACCTGGGCCCCCTGAATCTCTAGTCAGGTGCTCTACAAACTGAGCTATCTGGCACTGGTATTCAAACCGGTCTGATCGTCACATATATAAAGAATCATTTTAAACAATGTTGTTCAATAAAAAATAACACTCGCAACCTTCAGTTTTTGTCTGTAATTAATCAATATTGGCGTGCGATCAGTTCTCGCCGAGTACCATTTCTCACCAGTGCATTGTTACGTCATTTTATCAACACATAAAATTATATACGAAAATATGATGTAACAGTGCACCAGCGAGAAATGGTCCTCGGCGAGAACTGCTCGCACGCCAGTATTGCCAGTAGTCAGATTAAAAAGAGAATAAAAAATAACATTTAAAACATCAACAAGGACAATTTAAGTACACATCATAACTGCTAAACAAGAAAAATTATGTGAACTGGTAGAATGGTAGGCATAGTTCTAACTTGTAACCTACATGTACAAGTACATGTACCGGGTACCCGTTGGTCTGCTAAACCTCTTTAATGATACAATGATCGGCATCATAAAGATATTAAAGTCATGTTTTAACTCTGAAGTCTGAAGTATACAATTTTATTTACTTGAAGTTATGTCTACAGGGTATTCATGACTACATTTGGAGTCTTCTGCACAAGAATATATGATATGTTTCTAATTAGACCCTGCTTTGAATTTTGAGTTGAAAATTCACAATCTGTTATTTTTTTAAATAGATAAATTCCTGAAGTTACCCTTTCCAGTCCCCCATGAACCTCGAGCGAGTCTAAACATCCATGAAACATGTAAAAATTACACGTTTACTTAGTAAACAAACACCCACACCATAACAAAAACATCTAACAGTGTGCACGTACTTACATGTACATTTATACTATATACTAAATTTTAACCAGTTAACAAGAAACTTTAAAAGGAGTAAAAGCCTCACCTTCTTCAGTAACATCCACATAAATCACACACTTTAATGTCCATCTTTTCTCCTTTATTACTCGTAGCTTATCAACGGCTGATCGTCGACAGAAGTGTGGCTGTCAGAATTTCCTCGTAAACGATTCACACGAGAAAAATATCCTCCTTAAACAAATATGTAGTATTGTTCCCTGTGCATGTTCATATATGTTTCACAGCAAATTGAAAATGCATGTGTACACCGAAAGAATACACAACTTCTCTTCTGCATTACGGCTCTCTCTTTTCTACAATGCCGTTCGTTACTGTTTACATTCGGCGCGCGCGCGCGGGGGTTACAAACAGGGGCGCCCCGACAAATAGTTGCACATAGAACGTTTAAATAATGTGTGTTCATTGAATTCATAAATGATATAGATGAAAAAAATGAAATTGAATCACAACAATTTATCTAAGACGCAACACAACGTAATGCAGTAAATGCCTGGGCCTTAATGTGGCATTTGTTCGCTTGTGTGTCTATGTAGACATATTAACTCGTTCATGTACGATTCTCACATATTTGTTTTATGAAATTTGAAAAAAAATATAGCACATAACTTGTTTAATTTGATACCAAATGACATTATTTAATATATTAACAATAACTGAATTAATTTTTTATCATAAAATGATAACGATTTTTGCTATCAGAAAATTACGTGTATGAGCTGCTCACCCCTAATTATAGGGGCCAGCCCTTTTTTCTTAATTTTAAATGAAAGCTCTCGTTATTCTAAAAAACTTTTGTTCTATATGTATTAACAAAATATTTTTAGTTTAAAGGTTATAATACAAAAAGCAACAAAATATCAGCCCCGAAAAAATCTTAAACTTTGGCGACAAATAGCTCAAAAACTAACAAAGAAATTACCAAAATTTTCATGCCAGCAAAACTATAAAATGTTACCGACAATTTCGCTAAATTTCATGCATCTATCATCTGTAGTTCCCGAGATCAACTCTGGACAAAAGACACCCCAATTTTCAATTAAAGGGCAATAACTCATAACCGGAGGTGAATTTTAAAAATTTGAAAAAAACGTCTAGAGATATTAATATCATCTACATACCCTGAAAGTTTCATAGCAATCAGACAAAAAATGTTCGAGAAATCTCGTGCACAAAATTTGCGGGAAAAAAAAAAAATAATAATAAGAAACAGTAGAATAACAGAAGGGTTTTCCGTTGAAAAACGGAAAACCCTAATAATAGGGAAAAAGAAACCGAACGAAAACAATAAGGTCTTCCGTTGGAAAACGGAAGACCTTAATAAAAAGAAACAATAGAATAACAAGAGGGTCTTCCGTTGGAAACGGAAGACCCTAAAAATAATAATAATAACTAGACACGATCTCGTTGCGAGCAACGAGGAGGTCTTCCGTCCGATTTTTAGAAGAAAATATGACATCATCTACTTTGATTTTCGACAACAAAACATGATATGGAAAAAGGAGTGAAGTACTAATGCTTTATTGCATCGCTTCTTATAAAAGTTCTATTACATTGCTTTTTTACATGCTTGAATTTCTTCCAATTAAGATTGAAAAGATTAATTTTGTTTACATCTGGTCCCTAAAAACCCGAAGTGGGTAACGCAAGAGAAAATCATTATATTTTAAAGGATATAGAAACGTATTATACCTAATCTAGCATTCACAACCTTTCACAAAATGCCTCTCATTAAAGGGCTATAGATAAAAAAAAATTAGAGCCCTTTGATTCCCTAATTTAAGGGGCCAGCCCCTTTTTCTTGGAATCAAATGAAAGGACATTTAATTCTGAAAACATTTTGTCAACAACAAGTGTTTAAAAATTCGTTAGCGATATGGAGATATATGAGAAAGAAGGTTTAAGGGGCCGATCCCTTATCTCCTTATAGGGGCCGTTTGGCGAAATTTTGAAGGATGCATATGATTAAGAACAACTTTTCCTCTGTATTGCATTTCAAAATATTTTTCCTTTCTGAGATATGGGTGATCAAAATTTGGGACTTTTGGTCCCTAAAAACCTTTAATTACGAAATCATTACATGTACATTGCTTGGATGCATAACTGTGATATAAACATATTTGCTTCTATAACCTTTCACAAAATGTCTTTCAGTTAAGGGCTACAGATTAAAGATTTTTTAGAGCCCTTTGGTCCCCTAATGTGAGGGGCCAGCCCCTTTATCTACATATTAAATGAAAGGTCATTTAATTCTAAACAAATTTTGTTCAACAAGTGTTTAGAAATTCGTTACCATTTTGGAGATATATGAGAAAAAAGGTTTTAGGGGCCGATCCTTTATCTCCTTATAGGGGCCGTTTAACAAAAGTTTGAAGGTTGCATATTGTTAAGAACATTAATTTGACCAACTTTTCCTCTGTATTGCATTACAAAATATTTTTCCTTTCTGAGATATGGGAGATCGATATTATGGACTTCTGGCCCCTAAATACCCTTAATCACGTAATACATGACAAAATCATTACATTGCTTCGATACATAACTGAGATAAACATATTTGCTTCTATAACATTTCACAAAATATCTCTCAGAAAAGGGTTACAGATTAAAGACTTTAGAGCCCTTTTGTGCCCTTATTTGAGGGGCCAGCCCCTTTTTCTTGATTTCAAAGAAAAGGTCCTGTAAATAGAAACTTTTTTTTACATTACATGTTCTAACAAAATATTTTTTAGAAAAGAGATAATTAAAGAAAAACAGAAAAAATTATGACGTTGTTTAATCTCAATTTTCGGGTCCAGGCGAGCTTCGACGCTTTTTGCGATCGAAATGATTTTAAACCTACATGCACATTTTCAGTCTTCCGTCTACCATCGCTGGAAATTTCAAGTATATAACTGCTATAGTTAAAGAGGAGTACTGCCGACAAAATACCCCTCTGAAAATCGATAAAACGACTATATCTCAAAACCGGAAGTGACGTCATCAATAAAAAAAATTTGCAATACGGTTCATATCATCATCTATTAGATCTGAAAGTTTTATGAAAATCAGTTGAGTAGTTTTCGAGATCTCGCGAGCACAAAATTTGTAAGAAAAAAAAAAATAATATAGAAGAATAGGGAAAAAGAAACAAAGCAATAACAATAAGGTCTTCCGTTGGAAACGGAAGACCTTAATAAGAAACATTACAATCACTATAAGGTCTTCCGTTGGAAACGGAAGACCTTAATGATTAATTTTTTTTGATTTAGTCATATTTGTCTTCATCGTATGTTCATATCGGCTTTTTCATTCCTATGACATCGCCCTGTCATGTGACTTTCTAGACCAATCAGATATATTAGAATAATCATATTGAGGTATAATAATAAATGCCGCTGCATATCTGTACCTTCTTGTTGTGATCGGCTACGGCCGATCACTGTTGTGACTATATGAGGCATCCGGCAAATGCTTCCACGTGCGCACACATTCCGCTTGCATAAGTTGTTCTTATAAAATCTTGAAGCTTTGATTTAGTATTTATATAACATTTAACTCAGTTTTATTTCAATTCATTTACCTTAAGAGATGCAAACATACATTAAATACAGTTCGATCTGTTAATTCAAGAATGCACATTTTGTCTCACGCGTAAGAATTTTGATCGAAAGATTCATTCAGTAATGCAGTTGACCTCGATGAACTGACCTCGATCATAAGAAGATGCTCCATGAACTGACCACGATTTATTGATGTTGCATAATAGTAGCTAGGAAGACGGCTTGATTTATAAACAAGGTTACGTTATAATGCGACCTCAATAGCAAGTTATGATGGCATTCAATGTTTTTTAGTCGCATTAAATTATCTTATACAACTCTTTCTTTGTATACGTGTTAATGCTCATTGAAGATCCCTATCAGAGACATAAATAACAATGTTATTTATGTCTCTGGCCCTACTCAGTATTCTGAAGAAGAAGAAGAAGAAGAAGAAGAAGAAGAAGAGTTTACGAACGGCTTTCCCCAAATTTATTTCAAAATTAAATTTGTTGACGGTTTATAATGATGAAATTATGGTGTACAGATTCAAAATATTCTATATTTTGTAAAAATACAGTACTTTTTAAATTATTTTGCATCAACTTGATCATGTTGATTGCTTCTAGCTATATATATATCTTTATTGCCGATCATTCCTTTAAAAGGAATACTTGTCTCGCTTTCAACTATGTCTACTGAACATGGGCGGTGTATATACCCCCTCTGACTCGCACGAACATTCGTACCATGGAACGCATAATCGCACGTCCAATCACATTGGTGCACGTTCAATCGTCCGATCACCTAGTCTCTCGCGCGTTCATATCGTATTATCTTTCAAAAGTTGCTTTCATTGTACAACAGTCGCATACAGACGCAAGATATATCGCAAGATTCAAGGCGTTTACATCGTACAACGCTCGCTCAGATCATGCGAATACTTTTTTTCATATGCGATTATTTCGGCAACAATTAACGATTCATATCTAATTTTTTCGGTCGCACGAATATTTGGTCGCTTCTGCTCGTGCGCCAATTGTGAAAGGGGCTTTAAGGAGACATGATGCAAGCACTAAAACGCATGCAACGAATGCGAGAGCTCGTGCAACGTATGCGAGAGCTCGTTCAACGTATGAGAGAGCTCGTGCGAATCTAAAAAATTCCGATCGCAAAGTGTTGTAAAGTGCTCGTGCGCCAATTGTGAAAGGGGCTTAAGACACGTTGAGAAACAGTCTAATGGTCGCACAACACACACATGAAAGGCTGCGATTTATCTTACAATCTTTAAAAATCGTGCATCGCTCTTGTGAATACACAAAACGTGGTAAAACGTTTGTACTAATGTTAGTGAGTTGATTTGCAACAATTTGAATAGCATTCGGTCGCGTCTGAATAGTTTGCATGTCAACTATTTTGAGTAGATGTGTTGTGACCACAAAAACGCATGCAACGAATGCAAGAGTTCGTGTAACGTATGGAACTGCTTGTGCGAAGCAAAATAATTCTGAACGCGCAGTGTTGTAAAGTGCTCGTTTGCCATTTATAAAAAGGGCTTTACACACAATTAACTAATAAAACTACGATACAACTACTCAATAAAATCGCTTTAATGGGTTCTTGCATCTCAAATACAGTCTAGTGAACACAGCGACGTGTTAAAATTTGTTTATTTCGCGCATTTTTAGACGGGGGCTCTATAAGCCACCTCTATTGCAACCGATCAGCTTGCATGTGACGTCGATAATGAACTTAGTAGGTTTGATGGACACCAGCTAGTGACAAAAATTTACCATACTCGTTTAGGATTCATATTTCAATATCGTTTTTCAAAATAATATTAATTTATTTGCAATTACAAAAAATACAATCGATAGTACTACACATATGGCAAGCAATAAACATAATTTCTCTCGTAAATTTTGGGTTATACGTCAAATTCATAATATTTATTTACACCACTGATGAAATTTGTAGGTATAAATTCGTGATATGCACATTTTCTTGCAGAAATTTACGCTAAAATATTTAAAATCGATGCGCTAAGCTGGTAATCAAAAGGCAATATTCACTGTAAGGATCGTCAAAAATGAGAATTTTCAAATTTTACAAAGCATTATTTTTGCAAAGTTAATACTCTTACCTTTGCAAGAAAAATTTATATAAGTTGCTGGATAATTTTCATTTCATGGTAGTTTGCGTAAAATGAGCTGTAGCGTCCCTTTAATATAAATATTTCCTCTTCATAATTTTGGGAAATGGTAAGAAACATATTTGATCACTCTCTACAATCGAATCATATGTTATGCAAAAGAAAAAGAACAACTATGCGAAATTAAGATACTATTACCTAACAAATGGGGTTTTTAAGCAGGGGCGAAGATGAAAATGATATGTTTGCTGTTCAAGAGTTTGTATTGATTATATTAGCATAAATCTATATATCATAAATCATTTTTTTTATAATCGTAACTATTAAAATATTTCTTCTGTTTTGCAATTTATTTGTTATTGTGTATATATTCCATATAAGAGTAGGAACTCTTCAAGATGTAAGATTCTAAAAGTAGTTTCAATTCTGTAGTATTTGATATTGCAAAGTCTTCATACTTCAAACCTTCTTTATCTTAAATTTGGAAAATCGTTTATTTTTATTAGTTTAATTCTCTCTCAAATGATGCCTCCGTCTATCAGTACTTTCAGTACTTTGATTTAAATCTCGCGATTACAGATTTTGCGTGTTTATTGTTCTGACGTGCGTTATTCCTATCCTGTCGTTTATTTTGTAAAACTTAACGTTGCGGGTACTGTATTAGGCTCTACTGTCTGTATTTGTTTAATATCAGTGTGATTATCAGAATATGGAGTAGATTTTCATTTTAAGTGGTATAATGGCGAGTTTTAATGCATATTTATAAGGAATAAGGAATCATTCTTTGAGTATTATGAGGTGATAATTTCGGTCGGGGTGTGATCAAATCCAATAAAGCCCGAAGGGCTTTATGATGGATTTGATCACGCCCCGACCGAAATTATCACCTCATAATATTCAAAGAATGATTCCTTATTACTTATATTTATATGATTTTAAGCCATTGTACGATTTAATATTTAAATATGAATAAGCAAACCCCGCTGGCGCCCCAATTTGATGTTATGGGTTTTATAGTACAAAATCGATACGTAGTGTTATCACAGGCAACGGCACTGGAAAATGTAAATATATCAAAATAAAGTCGACTTTAGTTGGAGGCTTCCAATTTCCAATTTTCGTAATGGCGCCTGTTTTGACGTTTTCCTGGCAAGTAAAATATCGAAATCATTAGAATAAATCCAGGAAAACGACAGATAATTCCCTATTCTTTCTAATTTGGTCTTGCATTTGTATGGAAATATATGTGTTGTACCTGTTGTACCAATGATATGGTTTGAGAGATATAAACTTTCATAACTTTCCCCTCTGTACATAATCTGCAGTTAGATAGATCAAACATTTTGGTAATGAGGTATCCGTTAATTATTTGGATTAATTATCTTTGCACGATTTTGGTGACGAGGTATTAGTTAATTATCTGGATTAATTATCTTTGCACGATTTTGGTGACGAGGTATTAGTTAATTATCTGGATTAATTATCTTTGAACGATTTTGGTGACAAGGTATTAGCTAATTATCTGGACTAATTATCTTTGCATGGTTTTGGTGGACGATTTCCTCTGTATATAACCATTTTTACCAGAATGATTTCATTCTGGGCCAACATAATCAATAGCAGTGAAAACAAGTTAAGCAAAATCACATATATGTATGTACGTATTCTTTTTGATAAGGGACAAATATTAAATCCATGGCTATGCTCTTTAAAAAATGTTTTAGATAAATGCGGGCTTTCAAATGTATGGTGTGATCATGAATCATACCATTATAACTCCAGTTGGATTAAGTCAACTATTAACCAAAGGCTAAGAGATCAATTTTTACAAAAATGGCATAACGATATTCAGGAATCGACCAAGGGTGTTATACATGTATATAGAATTTTTAAAACAAATTTTGAATGTGAACGCTACTTACTCTTGTTACCCAGTAAATTAAGAAAAATATTAGTTAAGTTTAGAACTACAAATCATCATCTTCCTGTTGAAATAGGAAGGTGGGGTATTGTTGAAAGAAGTAAATGTTATTGTAATTTGTGTAATTGTAAAAAATTGGTGATGAATTTCATGTTATATTAGAATGCAAGGCATTAAGTAAATTACGAAGTCAGTCTTTAGATACATATTACTGTTCTTCTCCTAACACTAAAAAGTTCTATGAAATCATGTCTTCAGTTGATTACATTACATTAAGAAAATTGTGTTTCTTTATTTCAAAAATTAATCATACTGTTCGTTCACCCCACTTACTTTCTTGAACTTTACAACTATAGTTTATGTGCATGTTTCTTATTTTCGTATATATCACTTATTTTCATTCATCGTAATAATAATTCTATTTCATGAAATAACAGTTGTAAGTTTTGTATAATTTTTCTATTTAATGGTAAAGACCTAGTAAGTTGTCAGAACTTGTGTCCAAACCATTTGCATATGTATTTTAAATATATGTATTCAATAAAATATGTTCAAATCAAATCAACTTTACAACTATATTGTATATGTAATGTACATAAGTAGGTTAGATAAAAGAAAGGGTCAATTTATCAATCAAAGTACTGAAGTACTGACGGGAGTTGATTTTATCGATTATTATTTATTTTAGAAACAACGATAATATTATTTTGCATGGCAAGTGGTTTCCTATATGTATTTGATTTATGCACATTTTTTATAATATGAATACTCGGACTCTTCCGAAAAGAATTTCGAGAAAACCCGATATGAATCATGTCGTGTAATATTTAAAGATACTATTAATTCCATCAACGTACGTATCAGTAATCGAAATATTTTCTGAAAAATTGTATGGATCCAAGCAATATTGAACTCAAGCTTCGTTCAACCAGACGCTCGGCTGTCTCCGTTAATCTCCGAGAAGCAAGAGAAATTCTCTGCTTGTCGAAGATTTTACGGAAACCACCGATCGTCTGGTTGAACGATACTATAGTAAACTCTAGCGTAGGAATACATAACACTAAAAAAATTTATAAATTGTTTCCTATCATTTAAAATCTGACTATTTTCAAGTTATCAATAAATAAGTTTCCTTGAAAAACAATGCTTCAGAATTCATTACCGCGAATTAATCGATTATTTCCGAGAACTAAGTCTTGTCAGCGGTGATGATTTTTGCTTAGGTCCAAACACTGTTTCACTTTCGGTTTGCCAGAGTAACTGCATAGGAGAGTTGATTAAAATCAACTCCCAAAAAGGGAAGAAAAAAGATCTAATTCTTTCTGGGGTTTATAAACATGTCATTATTTTGTAATTCACGAGCGTTTCCAGGGAACTTTTCATGGTCACATTAATGTTTTATTGTTTTTATTGTGCTGTCGAACAGGTGCCGGATGCTTGCAATAAGCACTCATGGGACTCTTGTTCATTTATACGGTAACCGTAACAATAAAAATTTGAATTTTTTGAAAGGACCCTAAACTTCCACATCAAATATCGTGCGCTTAACAATGAACAGAGGAAATGAGACTCATAATTATCCTTAATTTCGTCATTTACGTTACATCTCAGTAGATTTGATTCGATCTGTCGCAAAATGAAACATTTTATCAGAACACTGAACTTGAGTTAAAATTTGAATCTTTTAATTTCAATAAGAATGAACATGAATTTTATATTGACCTGTGACAACACTTTGAAAAAAGTGCAGGGTTTGCATGGTTGACATATTTGATACTTTTAAACAGAGTAAATAATTTAGTTAAGTAATAGTTAGATCATATTAAGTAAAATTTACACGATAAGAACTCTTATTGGCGTAAATTTTACTTAATATGATCTAACTTACTTAAAACATAACCAACTTGTTCACTGCATGGTTGATAAAAAGTTCTGCGCCAATCAAATACATGTATCATCTCTCTTTTATTTACAGCTCTCCAAGCTGTCAATCGAAAGTTGACATCGCTGTCAACTTAGAGAAATTCTTAACGATTATAAAAACATAATTTAATAGAATATTTAGCGACTGCTAATTGGATGAAAAAGTGGGTTATGTTCTAAGTAAGTTACATCATTAAGTATTTTTTTTTTTTTACAGCGTCAGCTGTCATGGAGCAGACGATCTAATCAAACGACTAACGTGAAAACAGTTAAGCTTAAATGACTTTTTTAGCTCCGCTAAAAACATAGGTTTTTTTGGTAATGCAAAATGTTATTCTTAGTATTAGTAGTTTTTTGTTTGATTGCTTGTTTGTTTGTTTGTTTGTTTGTTGTTGTTTTGTTTTTTTGTTTTGTTTTTTTTTTTGGGGGGGGGGGGGGGAGGGGGGCTACATGTATTTAGTCTTTACTGCGGTTTGTCAGTCATTCTGTCCCATCTTCGTTTTGCAGACTTTTTACGCTATCATGGTTAGGCAAACTGATTTCAAATTTCTTGAGTAGCTTTATGATAATGCACTACAGATATAGTATGACGATTTTTATGTTTTATCAACATGTGTTAACGTACTTATTTTTTTATCTGTGAAGTTCTACTGACTGCACCAAATCATTACGCGTCCCGGAAGAAAACTTGATAATCGCATTTATAAAAGTGAGACAAATAGACTTCCCTGTATGGCGTCCCTGTCCTAGAAAATTCAAACTTACTGAAATAGCCCCCCCCCCCCAATCGAAATTATCTTCTACCCCCCCCCCCCCCCCCTCGCGATCGTAGTACTAGTTACTAGTTTTACAGAAGTCATATGTGCAGCGTGAATCACTTGATTAGGTAGCAAGTTAATTAGGTTGATAATTTACTGCACGTATTCCTAGAGAGAGAACAAAATCTGAAAAGTATGTGCTTGATATGAAATTTTCATCATTTATTGTAATGTACTTATTGACATAAAATTATTTCAAGGCCTATGATTTAACCAAAATATTTCCTTGGGAAATCCAAATGATTTAATCAACTGACTAGAATTGAAAGAGTTAGCTCTCTTTGTGTAACAATCTTCATGCATATGATAATTTTCATCTAACATATAATCTGTATACATACTGTTTTTTCTTCACTTTTATTTCAGCTATTATGATATATATAACATAATAGCAACAATATTTGACCAGTGATATCAGTGCGTAATTTAGAATTGCAACATTCAGAATAATTGTAGGCAATCTGTTCACTTGAATGGCAATCATCACTGTACAGTGTACATACATTTTATCGTACGAAAAACCCTTTGACAGAGTCAACAGAGATATGGAATGTGGCAACTGCTAAGACACTGTGGAATACCATCTAAGATGGTCGTCATCAAGACCTTATATGAAGAATTCTCGGTACAAGTGATACCTGAAGCATCCCTCACTGACTCCTTTCTGATAAAGACTGGAGTGAAAGAAGGCTGCTTACCCTTGCCCATCCTCTTCAAATTAGTGAGAAATTGAATCGCAAAACAGGTTTTGACAAGCCAAGGGGAATACAGGAATACAGTGGACAATGGTCAAGTTAGTGGACCTCGCCTTACTGTTCCATTATATATGTGACATCAGAGAGAAGTCAAACAAACTAAATGAAATTGGAAAGAAAATAGGACCAAAAATTAAAAGCAACATTTCATAGTTAAGTAGGCCAGAAGGCCCTCTACCAAAATTGAAAATTTCATGTCCCCCGGGGTAGGGGTTTTGACTCTAGTTCGGGGCAAAATGGTCATATTTAGTGTAATATATATACATTGTAATTTTTACATTTTCCAGTGTCTTTGCTTGTGATAGCACTACATATCGATTTTGTACTATATAACCCATAATTTCAAATGTATAATTGGGGCGGCAGCGGGGTGTGCTTATTTATATATAAATATTTAATCGTACAATGGCTTAAAATTATATAAATATACGTACTGTATTGTTTATTGGTCAACAGCTGTACAGCTCATAGACATATATATACAATTAATATACACATGCTACAATACTATACTGGTCACTTGGAAAAGGCAAGTTTATACATGAAGTTTTCTGATAACAAAAGCATTCTTATATAGGGGCATGGTCACGATTTTGGTCAAATTTTATTTTTCTGCTTTTATTATTTGCAATGCTTTAGGAATGCATTTCTAACGATCAAATGAAATTTGGGTGCCAGTCGATGAGTTTTAAGCAAGATACAGGGCTCACAATTCTTCGTCATGTAAACAAGGCTCGTGCCCTGTTTTTGTTTACAATATACCAGTAAAAAATCTTTTTCAAGCTGATTTGTCTATCTTCTTATTCGTTTAAAGCATAAATAAACAGTTCCATTTATTTGAGGTCTAAAACTGGAATTTTCACTTCAACATTCAAAATGTAAACAAACGCTTTGTTTACATAGCGAAGAATTGTAAGCTCTGTAACTCGCTTATAACTCAACAAATGACACTCAAATTTTGGTTGCCTATTAAAAATGCCTCACTGAAGCATTGTAAACATTAAAATCGAAAAAAAAAATTTGACCAAAATCGTGATCATGCCCCTTTAATATATTTACCTAAATTGCACAAATCCTTTACATTTTGTGTTGACAATAATAGAATTAATTTAAAGACAGACGGTTTAAGGAATTTTTCTCTTAAGTTACAGTAATAGGGACAAGTAATAAGGAATCATTCTTTGAATATTGTGAGGTGATAATTTCGGTCGGGGCGTGATCAAATCTGTCACGGATGGATGGATGGCATCACTTTCGATTTTTGCGAGAAAAGAAAGGACAAGGTGGATTAGAAAAGTTCGCGGACAAGTTCGATTGTGAGCGGACTATTCGCATGATACCAGCGAAACTTTTCACACTTAATCTTGACGTATTTTCTAAGAAATATGTAAAAATTTGTTTATTTTAAATGCACCTTAAAAAATATACAGATTGATTATTTTGATAAGATTTGCTTCACGGAGCATGTCAGTTTTTAATTGTTTTATATTTTGTACGCATTTTTCCTTATTAAGAAAATGTACAGTTTAAGCGCATAAAAATAAACAATATTTCATATGAGATCACAATAAGTTTTGAAGGTCATTTTGTGAAAGTTTCAATCAAATTGAAGAATTTCTGACCGTTTTATCGCCAAATATGGACGACCAACGTTAGAAAAATGAGTCAAAAACGTTAACGTAAATGGACACCTTGGAGCACCGGGCCGTCATTAAATTGTGTGCACGCCAAAATATCTCCGATGGAAACCAAATGGTTCTTAGATACTGCTATTTTTATAGGACAAAGGTTTACAATTGGAACTACAATTGGAAATGAAGGTTTTAAAATGGAAATACTGATATCTTGAGTTCTTGCAGCACCCCGACCCCCCTACAGCCCGGATCTTGCACCTATGGATTTCGCTTTATTTCCTTATCTGAGGTCGAAACTGCGTGGACAGAGATTTTCGGACCAAAATGATCTACGATATGACACAAAAGACATTATACAAAAATTTGACAAATAATTGTGTGAACATGCGTTTTATTAATGGGTTAATGGCTTGAAAAGTGTGTGAACAAAAAGGTGTTTAATTCGAAAAAGAGTGACAGGTTTAAATTGCCTTTCAGTAGTTTGACGTCACCTGACGTCGTGGAAATATGAAATGATGCTCCGTAAATCCAATTCATGCAAAATAAGAATTGTTGTATCTTTTGAATAAACTTCAAAATCATATGATTTTTTGTGTACTTATGTTTAATTGGTAGTCATTTAATAAAATATACGTCATCCTACAAACTACACAGTAATTTTGCTGTAAATCATGCACTTTGTCTGCGAACTTTTCTAACAACCCTCGTATTAAAATGTGTAATTTTGTTTGGTTGCTATTCTTTATTTTTTCGTTTGTCAATCTTGGCCGACTCCCGTGTAATTATACTGGCGATAATATGGCACTGTTGCACTGTAATTATTTGGCTCTGGTATATATATATATGCTTAATAGTTAAATTGAATGTGTAAACGACGTCTGAATCTACTTATATACACAATTTGATATTTTAGCTCGTCGCCATGTAATACGCAGTTTGTTGTTTTGGTTGAAAAAATATACTTGTTTTTGGACATTATAATTGTACTGTACAGAGAGAGAGAGAGAGAGAGAGAGAGAGAGAGAGAGAGAGAGAGAGAGAGAGAGAGAGGTGTCTTTTCTGTAGTGACAGATTTTGGGCGCCTGTAAAGTGCGAATCGAAACCAAACGAAACGAAACTTAATATCGAAACGAAACGAAACGGATTTAAACAGAACTAATATCAATTTTGACTACATAAAAGTGAAAATAAATATTCATTGAAATAAATTTTTTAACCATAAAATATAACTACCTGTATGTTTCAGATTGCCGCTGTAAATTTTAAAGCCGATTATCCGAAATTTGCAAAAATTATATAATCATATACATAACCGATGCACATTCCAATACCTTTTAATGTTTCTAATTTGTTTCATTAAATGATATTCAGACGTTTAGAGAGAGAGAGAGAGAGAGAAAGAAAGAGAGATGCCTTAAAACTTATCAGCGACATCAAATAGCAAAGTATATACGCAAGTTTAGGAGAAAGAGAGAAAGAAAGAAAGAGAGAGAGATAGAGATATGATGATGATGATGATACTGAAGGAGACATTATAACAACAATTTGATTTGAAATATTTTAAAATTAAACGATCGAATACAATGTGATTTAGAGCATACTGATCGGTTATCAGTTTCTACTATATAGTAAGAATTGTTTTAATATGTATAGCATGAATTTGAACGTCGTAATTTGACAAAATTAACTTGCATTATAAAGAGGTTTTTTACCTGTGTATTACCTTAAATCAAACATAATCCCCTCCTTCTCTCCCTTTCACACGGACGTACATTTTATTTGATTCATTTTTACAATATTTCATATCAATATAAAAAGATCGTGTGGTTGGAATGTCTCCGTAAATAGTACTGTAAACGTACTATATTTAGGGTGCAAGATATTTGGCGGAATATAATAATTATTCAACAAGTTAGCATGGATTTTATTTAGCGCATTTCTGAATTTACCTTTTTATCTACTTATATATTTTACATTTGGCGATTTTGCGGACGCCGTTTTCCGCCAAAAACGCAAAATAGAATACACAGTCAAAGGACTAAAGACAGTTTTTTAATACGTTTACAGTACCCTCTTTCTCTCTCTCTCCAAATTTGAGTGCGTACAAAAAGATATGGACATTATAATGTAAATCAGTTTTTTACTTTATTATGTGTTTTTTGGGTCACCATGGTTTTTTTTTTTTTTACCAATACCGGGTAATCGGCACGTTGTTATACATTGTACATGGTATTTATGGTTAAAAATTTTATTTCAAACAATTTTTTTTTTCACCTTTATGTTGTCATAATTGGTTTTTAATTTTGTTTAATTCCGTTTCGTTTCGATTTTTTATTTCGTTTCGTTTGGTTTCGTTTCGTTTCGATTTCGTTTCGCACTTTACAGGCGCCCGACAGATTTTACTGACAGAAACAAAGAAAGAAAGATACGAACAAGATTAACAACAAGCATAAACTACTCAAATTATGACCCAAAGTCATTTGGGCAAGTTCAAGGTCACTGGAAGAAAAAGTCCAGAATTTGTGGTTGGTCTATACCTTTCTTCTGGAGAAACATTGGAATTTCCAACTTCACAAAAGGATTGCTTATTACCTGAAGGTATGTCATGAACTTGACCGAGGGTCAGTTGTGCAAGTTCAAGGTCATTCTTAAAATAAATGCGTAACTCCTGTCTAGGCCATATCTTACAAAGGGAAACTAAAACGTGACACAATGATTGCTTGTGACATGTAAATATGTCCTGGTCTTGAGCCTTGGTCGTTTGTGCAAGTTCAGGGTCACTGTTATATAAATAGTGCCTGTTTGGGAGGGTTACAGTTGAAATTGCTTCGCGTCGGTTGACAATGGTTTCCTCGGGGTGTCAATTTCAACTGTTATCCTCCCAAACAGGCACTATTTATTTTATCATACTGAATGTCTTAATTTTTTTACTGATTTTATATAGAAATGACGTGAATCCACGGCGAACCGTACGCGCATAATTCAGCGCATGTAACAATTCGTTGTGTTGCTAACGCTGAGGGTAATAGAACGGATTATCAACTGCGTCTAAACCAATCAGATATCAGTATTTAACATGAGAGTATAATAAATGAAAAATGGTGCATCCATTACTTTCCAATAGAAAAATACTTGAATTGTTACATATTCTTAGTGGAGAGTATTATTTATGAACACAGTATGTCTAGTTACTGTTTCTTGTCATGATGACGAGAGAGAGAGAGAGAGAGAGAGAGAGAGAGAGAGAGAGAGAGAGAGAGAGAGAGAGAGAGAGAGATGTCATGATGACAAGAAAGTCATATATTTTCAGTTGTAACCTTTTTGATAACAAAAGTGTGTATGTTTGTCTGTTTCATCCAATGTTCGTGTCCTGCCGATCTGAACATTGTTCATTTCTGGATTTTCATAACCAAATATCGTATGTTTATGACCCCTCTGAACATATAGTGAAATATTTACATTCTACTGTGTTTTTCCATTAAATTCCGTGATGTTTAAATGCCTCTAAATGCAACAAGTAGTCAAAGGTCAAATTGACGAGTTTTATTATGACGTCACAAACGTTGAACGCTGTAAACTGCAACGTCACAAGCGAAAATCAAAGTTCACGCTTGTGGCTGTTACTGTGGCTCTTCCATTAATATTAACTTACCCTTAGGATCAGAGAGGAATTTTAAGGTATGAATCACATTTGCAGAAAAGGCAAGAAGTTAAAAAAATGTAAATATAAGCATCAAATCATGATTTTTTGAAGTATACACTCTCATAACTGCAGCGGTGTGTGCATACAAATTTTCATAACGCGCTAACGCGCGTTACTCAATTTGTATGCACACACCGCTGCAGTTATGAGAGTGTATACTTCAAAAAATCATGATTCAATGCTATAACAACATAACTTATCATGAAAATTTTAAGAAATTTCATGAAATTGAAGCTGTAAACTAAATGTCCCATAAGTGTACTTTGCGATACAAGTTAAAAATTCAGTAAGGAAATCGCACAATTCTTAATTACCCCCTATTACCTCGGTAAACACACTTATCCCTCGGACCCCCCCCCCCCTCCGGTAAAAATGATGAAACCAAAATGGACCCTATAAATGGGCGCGTCTTTTAACCACAATGATCCACAATGAACCGCGCTATAGATAAATTCGTGCATATTTTCACGCATTTTTTTTTTTTTGCATTCATTCATTCACACAACCATTACATGTATATCTCATTTATTCATTCAGCCAATCTGTCATTCTACTGTTCTATATCTCCCATTATTTAGTCTTACGCGATTTACCAAATCGAACGGTTTTATTTAATTTCTGCAAAACTGACTTGGCATGTACATGTATCCATATGCCATCGAATCTTAAATTAAGATCGGGCTCTGGATTCCAACAAGTTTCGATCAACTCCGGTAACTTCATGAACTTTTGTGAAGTCTGTGATGCATGTCACGTAGACTCAGATCGGGTGGATATCTGGGACGGTTATATCATGTCTGAATGAAACTATCATACCTGTATTGAGGTAAGCATTCTTCTTTTTAATATTTGCCTAGTTTTGCATTTTTTATCTTCCAGTTAGTTTTGTTGAACAGTCGGTGGGTAGAATCACGGGACTTGTCATCAAAGCATGATACATTTATAGGCCTGTAACGTAGTAAACAACATCTATTTATAAGCTTCGCAAGCGACAGGTCATATATGTTGTTTACTATTTACCGTCATAGATAAAACTATCAAGTCCTGTGGTAGAATACGGCAATCGTTCCGGGCAGGTCTATTCGCCGGAATGGCGATGTAATATACGTAGTGACATGTATAAAAAGGTCGATAACTTGTGTTGTGTATAAGCTATCGTCATTCGGTTTTCAGTTTTTTCATCTATGGATATAGGGCTATCGAAATATATAAAAATATTTTAGATAATTAAATGTTTAATATGCAAAACCTTAGCCGGAATGAGCTATGGTCATAAAAAATAGGCGCCGGAATGAGGTAGTCGTCTTAATAAAACAGTTAATATCTCAAAAAGTTTTTAACATTTTTTCATTCGGACACGATTTTTTTAATTATTACGACCATATCTTTGAAACATGTAAAAATTGAATCCATGTGTTTTGATTTGATATATAAAACCTTTGCCGGAATGAAATTTTTTCGTTGAAAAAGAATGCCGTTATCGTGCAGTCATTCCAACATAATCACCTGTATTGTTAATACCATCGAATATTTTTTTATTCGGTAAAGATTTTTTTCATCCTGAGATATATACCTTTCAGAAAATATATAGTTTTGTATGATAAAGTAATATTAAATGCTCAAAACCTTTGCCGGAATGAGAATTTTTCACACAAAATTTACAAATCTTAATCGATTCACTCAGGTATCGCTCAGGTAAAGAGGCCATAATACAAAGAGGTGTGAACAACGCCTGTAATTAAAACACATGTACAAGATGAACTCTTCAACATAGACCATCTATAGCATTAAGTGTTTAAAATACAATATTTCTTAAATATAAAAATATATATAAATATGCAAATTTAACATACCCATATAAATGGTGGTTATTAGAATTAATAAAGTCATCATGTCGGTCATTATAAATAATTATCTATAATTGCTTTGCTGAATTTAGTAGGACAGTACCAAGCTAAAAAAAAAAATAGCTGTTTGTCCATGTAAGCCGTGATGATGATTTAATTGTTTAAATATCAAAGTGAATAAGAATGTACCAAAATTAAATATATAGAAGCTGCTTGCCCATGTAAGCCGTGATAATTAGGATCGAATGATGATTTAATTGTTTACATCAAAGTGAATAAGAATATACAAAATTAAAGCTACATAGTTAGAAGCTGCTTGTCCATGGAAGCTGTGATATGTAAAATTTATGGATAATTAATTGCTACAATTAAGCATTGATAATGAAATATCTCGATGTTCATTGCATGGTTGAAAAGAAATTTAGAATCATATATAAACCCCTGTTAAAGTAAAACTCTTCACCTGCTATTATCAACCTGCTTCTTACAAGTTATAATAGTGCTCTCAAAAGTGCGTGATCTCTTGTGAAATTCTGTGTTTGTGTTAAAGTGAAAAAGTGATTGATATATTGTGAAATTGTGAGTTTACGTTCAAGTGAAAAAGTGCGTGATATATTGTGAAATTGTGAGTTTGTGTTTAAGTGAAAAAGTGCGTGATATATTGGGAAAAAGTGTGTTCAAGTGTGTAAAATGTCTGTCTTATTCGTGGGAGATTCGCAGCTGAAGTATCTTCACCATGTTCAGCTGGAGGACAACACCGCCGTCCGTTGTACATCAGGATTTCGCGTAGAACAGATGTGGGCCCTCTTCTCCGGAATTGTCAAAGACCACGACATCATCGTCCTTCATGCCGGAACCAACAACGTCCCCAGGGAGGAACCATCGACAACTCTTCACCGATACCAGCACCTTCTCAAGATCATCTGGACATCAAACCCAACAGCGAGGATCATAGCGTCTAATGACCGGCAGTTCAAAATAGACGCAAATATTTAATTGGTAATAAAAAAACAAAATCCGTTTGATTAGGTTATAATAAAAAATATGCAGTAACATTATTTACTAAAGAATCATGTCAATGTCCAGCCACGGGTACCTGTTATCACATTTTGGCAGCGCGAATCACAATGGGGGACAATATTTCGGAAACAAAGAAAACAATTAATCTTAAGCAGTTGTCTAAGAATAGTTTGAAACGTAACGATAAAAAATCCGGTAGGAAAAAGCCGCGACCGAATGATTGCGACAAGGAAGTTATACCAGCTCCGGATTCCACCGCCGCCGCGTTAGAACAAGAGGATGTTTGCGACGACATTCCCGTTAAAAAAATCAAATTAGAATGTAAAGAGGGTTCCGATAAGGGTATTCAAGACGAAAAATGGGTTTCTGGACTTAAAGTTTCGCACAAGGAAAATATTTTAGATCCAAAAGGGTGGTTATGTTCCGATATTGTGAATTATTCATTAGATATAATCAAAAAGCAGTTTGAACATATACATGGGTTACAGTTAACAAATCTTGCACCAATATTTGACGTACAAACTAAATCATGGAAATGCGATAAAAAATTTGAACATACTCAACCACCTTCAGTTCAGATACATCATACGGGTAGAAGTCATTGGGTAACATCTTTTCAAAATAACAGTAATGAAATTTGTATTTTAGATAGTCTTAGCAAGAGCAAGAACCAAACAGTAAACACTCCATCTCTTGAAATTCAACTTTCTCTTATTTATGGGCGTGATAACACTTCAATACCTATTAAGATTTTAGATGTCCAACAACAGGAAAATAGCTATGATTGTGGACTTTTTGCAATTGCTAATCTTGTAGAATTTTGTTTCGATCCCGCTCATTCATTCCAAATTAAAACCTCTTTCAAAGCAGAATATATGAGAAATCATCTTATTGTTGAATGTTTAGAAAATGGTAAATTTACAAAATTTCCACAGAATTCATCACAAATTTCTGACACTTCAGATTTAAAACATAAGATTGTAACAATTCAGTGCTGTTGTTCTTGTGGGTTTCCAGATTGGGTGGATGAAATGGTAGGTTGTGATTTTAAATTAGGGAAAAAACTTTGTAACGTTTGGAAACATTCAAAATGTGCTGATGTAAATAATGATTGTACAGATTGGCTTTGTAACGACCATTGTCGTGAATAAATTTGAGAAATATGTGTTGTTTTATTGGAATGTGTTGTTTTAATAAAGTCCCGTTGTGTTTTTAAAATTACAGGCGTTGTTCACACCTCTTTGTATTATGGCTTCTTTACCTGAGCGATACTTGAGTGAATCGATTAAGATTTGTAAATTTTGTGTGTAAAATTTTCATTCCGGCAAAGGTTTTGAGCATTTAATATTACTTTATCATACAAAACTATATATTTTCTGAAAGGTATATATCTCAGGATGAAAAAAATCTTTACCGAATAAAAAAATATTCGAGGGTATTAACGATACAGGTGATTATGTTGGAATGACTGCACGATAACGGCATTCTTTTTCAACGAAAAAATTTCATTCCGGCAAAGGTTTTATATATCAAATCAAAACATATGGATTCAATTTTTACATGTTTCAAAGATATGGTCGTAATAATTAAAAAAATCGTGTCCGAATGAAAAAATGTTAAAAACTTTTTGAGATATTAACTGTTTTATTAAGACGACTACCTCATTCCGGCGCCTATTTTTTACGACCATAGCTCATTCCGGCAAAGGTTTTGCATAGCAAACATTTAATTATCTAAAATATTTTTATATATTTCGATAGCCCTATATCCATAGATGGAAAAACTGAAAACCGAATGACGATAGCTTATACACAACACAAGTTATCGACCTTTTTATACATGTCACTACGTCTATTCCATCGCCATTCCGGCGATTAGTCCTCACCAATCGTTCCTATACTACATGTGGTACCTAACTAGGAACGTATATACACGATATATTGGACTTACTAATATATACGTCCCAGTACTCTACCCCAAAATGGCTTAAATTAATTAAAGTTCATGGCCGGATTTAATTTGTTGATTTGTGGAACTTATTCATGTTATTGGTGGTGAAATAATAAAAATCTTTTTTTGTTTTGTCAGGGACGTATATACTAACTTAGTATAAACGTCCCTGGTTTTGTGGTATAATTTCATTGGTTTTATTGACCGTCGAATTTTAATCGAATTGAAGAACAATTTCTCAGATTGACATGAGGAAATGAGGAGTGAAATTGAAGTTATAAAGTACGCCGTTAAACTGTTTCAACCTACTTTATATGAGTCTTCTGACTCTTTTTTAGCTATTGAATTTATTTTGTTTATTGTTTGAAGTTGAGACAAATTTGTTCTCTTTAGGAAAAAAATTTAAACATAACATTGAGCGGCTTAGTACATTTTTATGTGTGAGCAATTGTGATGTCATCAAAAAAGTTTATTATGTGTTACAAACAGATTATAAATGATTCATATTTCATAATCAAGTCAAATTCTTTGATTTACAGTCAAAAAATTAAGTCATAATGATATCAACTGTGTAAAGGGGTATTTATCAGTGAGAGTTCTTTCTCATACCAATACCTACAATACTTTGATTTTAAAAGACCTGATTGATCCAAAACATTACACTTTTTTAGTGCTCGGTAAGGAATTAGTTGTGTCACCGAGGGGAAAGGGCACCATAGGATAAGGGGAACTAACTTGTATAGGCCCAACCCAACAGACAGGGGGTCGGCCTATAGTTATTAGGCTTGAATTGACCGTTAAGTCAAATATGCATAGAGCTATAACTCGAAGGCAGGTTTCACAATTTATTAATCAAGTGATTTGAATTCACTATGAATTATCATTTATTGACTGTCCACCCGAGTCTGTCAGTAGACTAAGAAACATAGAGATAAATTAAAAGAAATTATATTGTTGTTTTGTTGATTACAGAAAAGCGTTTGATAGTGTGAATAGAAACAAGTTATTATACAAACTTGCTACAAATGGAGTCACGGGAAAGTTGTTAAGTATTATTAAGCATATTTATTGTGAGTTAAAATCATGTGTCAGATATAAGTCTGAACTGTCAAATTATTTTTCGTCAACAACTGGACTTATGCAAGGAGAGGCTTTGTCGCCTTTTCTTTTTTCATTATATATTAATGATTTTGAAATGGATCTTATTCGAAGTTGTTGTGAACCTGTTGACTTCAGAGACCTTTCGCTTTTTCTTTTAATGTATGCTGATGATACTGTGTTAATAGCTAATTCAAGGGAGAGTCTACAGGGTATGTTGAATCAATTGTATCAATTTAGTAATGATTGGAATATTGGTGTGAACACAGATAAAACAAAAATAGTTGTTTTTCGACATGCGGGTAGAATGTGTAAAAATGATTTTTGGACCTATGACCAAAAGCATGTTGAGGTTGTTAATTGTTTCAATTATTTAGGAATCAATTTGAATTTTAATGGGAATTTTAATGTTACACAGAAAACAATTGCAATGCAGGGTAGGAAATGTATGTTTGGTATTCTAAAACTATGTAATGAAACTTATTTAAATATTGAGACTAAATTAAGCATTTTTGACACCTATGTATCTAGCGTTCTTAACTATGGCTCCGAGATATGGGGTTTTCATTCTGGTGATGAAATAGAACGAGTTCACACAAATTTTTGTAAAAGAATTTTGAAAGTTAAAAAATGTACGTCAAACTTTATGGTTTATTCAGAGTTAGGTCGTCTACCTATGAGTATTTTACGTAAATTGCGTATCATTAAGTATTGGTTGAAATTGATTAAAACAGAAAATTGTATATTACGCAATGTATATGAGGAAATGGTCTCACAGTTGACACCAAATACATGGTGTTTTAATGTCAGAGAATTATTAGTATCTCTGGGTATGCATGAAGTCTGGCTTTCACAAAATGTGGCTAACACTAATGTTTTCTTAAAAATTGTAAAGCAGAGGTTGTCTGATTTTTTTATTCAGGAAAGAGACGCATTTTTCGAGTCATCCTCTAAATGTTTATTGTACAAGTATCTGCCTGACACTTTTTCGTTACAATTTTATTTGAGTAAAAATATTCCGGAAAACCTTGTTGTCCTTTTAACAAAATATAGACTGTCATCGCATATGCTTTTGGTAGAGCAAGGCCGTTATAATGGAACTGTCAGATCGATGCGTATCTGTAAATATTGTAATTTAGGTGAAGTTGAGGATGAATTCCATTTCATACTTATCTGTCCATTTTATAAAAGTCTACGGGTATTGTATTTAAAAAAATATTACTGGTCTCGTCCTTCAATGTTTAAGTTAGTTCAACTCCTTGCCATTCATAATCGCAAACAATTGTGCCATCTCGCAATGTTTCTGCGTGAGGCAGGTAAAAAACGGGATGTCGGATAACTAGTACATCCAACTGATGTATTATTACTATCACTAGTATTATTAATATTACTATTATTATCATTATTATCATTATTATAATCATTTGATTTATTGATTTATAGGGTCTCTCCTCCTATGAATGTACATGTATGAATAATATTTTTTTAGAATATTGTTTAACGTCAATAGCGAACTGTTTGATTTTGATTGGATAGAGTGTAGCATTATATATTTATAATTATGTACATATGTTTCAACAGCTTATAATTCATTTGAATTTAGCCAATAAACAATACAATACAATACAATACAAATTTTAAATCTGACTCATTTGGAACAATTATATTGACTAATTGGGGATAATTAGCAGATCAGACTGACCTCACTAATTACTTGTCATCTGGCATGAGCAAACTCTAAAACACATATGTTACACAAAATGACATACCACATGACATTTGCTTAGTTTATTTTGAAAAATTTAACTATTTTACTATGAATTTAAGTTATTATTAAAAGAATGGGCACAACACATGCTTATTAGAAGGAAAAAATTGTCCGGTGAATTTATGTCAGATCCATGGCAAAACCAAATTGAAAAATTTGACATTGAAATTAAATGATAAAATCTCCAATGACAATGTTCATATAAATTGAAAATGTATTTTGAAATTTACATCTTCATTCATTTGTGGCAGATTTTGTATTTTTGTGGAAAACAGTTAAGAAAGAAATATTTAGATTTTGCTAAATCATTTTACATGTAATTTGAATATCTTGGTAATAACCAAATTTTTGATGATGGAGCATCTGATGTACTTTATTCTAAGGTTACTTTATTGTTAACCAGGTTTTCCAACGGAAAAATCTGGTTATTGAAATGGTGAAAATGGTGGGCAGGTGGCTGCCAAAAGGGTACCCTCATTTGTCGGATAACTCCTCATACAGTTTTCAAGATAGGAAGTTGTTCTTTTGCAGATCAATTGTACATATATCAGAGGTGTGCATATTGGTAGGATTTTGATTTCTGAAAATTTATGAAAAAAATACTAGCTTTTGAACTTGATTACCGGGATGATTATGTTAAGTAGTTCTAATTCAACTAGGATAAAAAAAAAAACAGCATGCGGGTGCATTCTTATTTATTTGTATATTTTAAACCAAAGTTCTCCGATCCATGGGGGGGGGGGTAGGGGGGGATGTGTCTGATGTGTGGTGAAGTTGCCCTCATTAAGATAAAAAATAGGATAAGTTTAATGCAAGATATGTTAAGATTAGCTCAAAATACAGAAAAAACTGACACGTGAGGATCGATCTAGAGCATCCTTTGTCCAGATACAATGTAACTCCTCTTACAGTTTTCAAGATTTAAATTCAGTTATTTGCATTAATCAATTGTACAAATATGCACCATTGAGATACGCATCATACATGTACTTTGATTTTTTTATAAATCAACAATTGGATTATTGATACTACATGTTCATACAAAAGAAAGTCCGGTTTGCTGTCACATTGACTGAATCCTCTTGTTTATCTTTTCCTCAGGAGGACGTCAGATATTTTTGTTCATAAGTGAAGGACAGGCCTAGCCTTAACTACATAGGACACTCTCTGATGTTCCTTTTACTTTCTAGAATATTCTAGAAAAGTAAAAAATAACTAGACACGATCTCGTTGCGAGCAACGAGGAGGTCTTCCGTTCGATTTTTAGAATGAAATATGACATCATCGACTTTGATTTTCGACAGCAAGCATGTTATGGAAAAGGAGTGAAGTACTAATGCTTTATTGTATTGTTTTTGTATACGTTCTCTTGCTTTTTTAACCTAATCTAGCTTTAATAACCTTTCACAAAATGGCTCTCATTATAGGGCTATAGATAAAAGATTTTAGAGCTCTTTGATCACCTAATTTAAGGGGCAAGTCCCTTTTTCTTGGATTCAAATGAAAGGACATTTAATTCTGAACACATTTTGTCAGCAAGTGTTTAGAAAATTTTTGGCCCCTAAAAACCCTTAATTACGTAACACATGATAAAATCATTACATTGCTTGAATATATAACTATAAGATAAACACATTTGCTTCTATAACATTTCACAAAATATTTCTCAGTAAAGGGCTACAGATTAAAGATTTTAGAGCCCTTTGGTCCCCTTTTATTAGGGGCCAGCCCCTTTTTCTTGTTATGCAATGAAAGGTCATTAAATTCTAAACAAGTTTTGTTCAACACATGTTTAGTAATTCGTTACCGTTTTGGAGATAGATGAGAAAGAAGGTTTTAGGGGCCGGTCCCTTATCTCCTTTTAGGGGCCGTTCAACGAAATTTTGACGCTTGCAATTTGTTGAGAACATCATTTTGAACAACTTTTCTTTTATACTGCATTACAAAATAGTTTCCCTTTCTCAGATAAGGGTGATCAAATTTTTTGACTTTTGGCCCCTAAAAACCCTTAATTACGTAACACATGATAAAATCATTACATTGCTTGAATACAGAACTATAAGATTAACACATTTGCTTCTATAATATTTCACAAAATATCTCTCAGTAAAGGGCTACAGATTAAAGATTTTAGAGCCCTTTGGTCCCTTAATTTGAGGGGCCAGCCCCTTTTTCTTGATTTCAAATAAAAGGTCATTTAATTCTACACAAATTTTGTTCAACAAGTGTTTAGAATTTCGTTACCGTTTTGGAGATATATGAGAAAGAAGGTTTTAGGGGCCGGTCCCTTATCTTCTTTTAGGGGCCGTTCAACGAAATTTTGACGGTTGCAATTTGTTGAGAACATCATTTTGAACAACTTTTCTTCTGTACTGCATTACAAAATATTTTTCCTTTTTGAGATATGGGTGATCGAAATTTTGGACTTTTGGCCCCTAGAAACCCTTAATTACGTAACACATGATAAAATCATTACATTGCTTGAATACAGAACTATAAGATAAACACATTTGCTTCTATAATATTTCACAAAATATCTCTCAGTAAAGGGCTACAGATTAAACATTTTAGAGCCCTTTAATCCCCTAATTTGAGGGGCCAGCCCCTTTTTCTTGATATCAAATAAAAGGTCATTTAATTCTACACAAATTTTGTTCAACAAGTGTTTGGAAATTCGTTACCGTTTTGGAGATATATGAGAAAGAAGGTTTTAGGGGCCGGTCCCTTTTCTCCTTTTAGGGGCCGTTTAACGAAATTTTGACGGTTGCATTTTGTTAGGAACATCATTTTGAACAACTTTTCTTCTGTACTGCATTACAAAATATTTTTCCTTTCTGAGATATGGGTGATCGAAATTTTGGACTTTTGGCCCCTAAAAACCCTTAATTACGTAACACATCATAAAATCATTACATTGCTTGAATACATAACTGTGAGATAAACATATTTCCTTCTATAATCTATTACAAAATATCCCTTGGTGAAGAGCTATGGGCAAAAGACTTTAGAGCCTTTTAGGTCCCTAATTTTAGGGACCAGCCCCTTTTTCCTGATATCAGCCGAAAGGTCTTGTTAATATAAGCCTTTTTTACGTTACATGTTTTAATAAAATATTTTCCAGAAAAAAGATAAAGAGAGAAAAGCAAAAAAATTTACGACGCTTTTTTAATGTCAATTTTCGAGCCCTAGCGAGCTTTGGCGCCAGAAGTGTTAAACTTACAATATAACAACCATGCAAAACTTCAATCTTTCCTTTACCTACCGTAGAAATTTGAGCTTAATATCTCTTATACTTTAGGAGAACGACAGAAGACAAAATACCCACATAAAAATTAGAAAAATCTCAATATCTCAAAAACGGATGTGACGTCATCAACACAAATTTTTTTTAATCAGGTTCAGACCAATATCTATCATATCTGAAACTTTCATTGAGATCGGCCGAGCCGGTTCTGAGAAATCGCGTGCACAAAAATAGGAAGAAAAAAAAAAATAATAACTAGACACGATCTCGTTGCGAGCAACGAGGAGGTCTTCCGTGCGATTTTTTGAAGGTTATATGACCTTGACTTTGATATTTGACCCTTTATCTCCTTATTGGGGCAACAAAAAAAAATTGATGGTTGAATTTTATTAGGAACATCATTCTCAGCATTTAATTCTATATTGATTTTCAAAATAATGTTTTTTAAAATATTTGTTCTGTTTGAGGTATGTTATCAAAGTTTGGTACTTCTGGCTCCTTAAAACCCATTAAAACCCCTAAATACGGAACACATGATAAAATAATTATAATATGTTGTTAAATAAATGTGAGATGAACATTTTTGCTTCCTAAACATATAAGTGATATAACAAAACAATTTTCAGTAAAGTGCTATGGAAGAAAGACTTTAGAGCCCTTTTGGGCCCCTAAATTGAAGGGCCAGCCCCTTTTTCTTGGCATCATACGAAAGTTCTTTTGATATTAAACATATTTTGTTCAACAAGTGTTTAGAAATTCTTTGCCGTTTTTGAGCTATCTGGGATATGACGTTTTAGGGGCCAACCCCTAATCTCCTTATTGGGGCCAGATAAAGAAAATTTTATGATTGAATATTGTTTAAAACATCATTCTAAACATCTTTTATTCTATATTGCTTTTCAAAATATTTGTCCTTTTTGAGATATATTCGATGGAAGTTTTGGACTTTTGGCCCTTTAAAACCCCTAATTACGTAATGCATAATAAAAAATTTATAATGTATAGTTTAATTAGTAAAAGATGAACATTTTTGCTTCTTAAACACATGACAAAATATTTCTCAGTAAAGTGCTATGGAAGACAAACTTTAGAGCCCTTTTTGGCCCCTAAATTGAAGGGCCAGCCCCTTTTTCTTGGCATCATACGAAAGTTCTTTTGATATTAAACATATTTTGTACAACAAGTGTTTAGAAATTCTTTGCCGTTTTTGAGCTATATGGGATATGATATTTAAGGGGCCGACCCCTAATCTCCTTATTGGGGCCAGATAACGAAACTTTTATGATTGAATATTGTTTAAAACATCATTCTAAGCATCTTTTATTCTATATTGCTTTTTAAAATATTTGTCCTTTTTGAGATATATTCGATCGAAGTTTTGGACTTTTGGCCCCTTAAAACCCCTAATTACGTAACGCATAATAAAAAATTTATAATGTATAGTTTAATTAGTAAAAGATGAACATTTTTGCTTCTTAAACACATGATAAAATATTTCTCAGTAAAGTGCTATGGAAGACAAACTTTAGAGCCCTTTTGGCCCCTAAATTGAAGGGCCAGCCCCTTTTTCTTGGCATCATACGAAAGTTCTTTTGATATTAAACATATTTTGTACAACAAGTGTTTAGAAATTCTTTGCCGTTTTTGAGCTATATGGGATATGATATTTAAGGGGCCGACCCCTAATCTCCTTATTGGGGCCAGATAACGAAACTTTTATGATTGAATATTGTTTAAAACATCATTCTAAGCATCTTTTATTCTATATTGCTTTTTAAAATATTTGTCCTTTTTGAGATATATTCGATCGAAATTTTGGACTTTTGGCCCCTTAAAACCCCAAATTACGTAACGCATAATAAAATTTTTATAATGTATAGTTTTATTAGTGAAAGATGAACATTTTTGCTTCTTTAACATATTACAAAACATTTCTCAGTAAAGTGCTATGGAAGAAAGACTTTAGAGCCCTTTTGGCCCCTAAATTGAAGGGCCAGCCCCTTTTTCTTGGCATCATACGAAAGTTCTTTCTATATTAAACATATTTTGTTCAACAAGTGTTTAGAAATTCTTTGCCGTTTAAGAGCTATCTGGGAAAGGACATTTTAGGGGCCGACCCCTAATCTCCTTATTGGGGCCAGATAACGAACATTTTATGATTGAATACTGTTTAAAACATCATTTTAAGCATCTTTTATTCTATATTGCTTTTCAAAATATTTGTCTATTTTGAGATATATTCGATGGAAGTTTTGGATTTTTGGCCCCTTAAAACCCCTAATTACGTAACGCATAATAAAAAATTTATAATGTATAGTTTTATTAGTAAAAGATGAACATTTTTGCTTCTTAAACATATTACAAAATATTTCTCAGTAAAGTGCTATGGGAGAAATACTTTAGAGCCCTTTTGGCCCCTTATTTAAGGGACCAGCCCCTTTTTCTTGTTATCAAACGGAAGATCCTGTAAATATAAATTTTATTTGCTCTATATGTTATGGTAAAATATTTTCAGGAAAGGAGATAAAGAACGAAAATCATTAAAAATTACGTCGTTTTTTTAAACTCGATTTTCGGGTCCAGGCGAGCTTCGACGCCTTTGAAGCCAGACAACCCCAAATGCCTTTAAACACATTTACAATCTTTTGTCTACAATCCCTTAAAATTTAAATTCAATATCTTTTTTCGTTTAGGAGGAGATAGCAGGACAAAATGACCCTCTAAAAATCACTAAAACGTCAATATCTCCTGAACGGAAATGACGTCATTAAAATAAAAAATTATATATAAGGTTTTTATCAATATCTACAAGATCTGCAATTTTCACGAAAATCGGTCAAGTCGTTTTCAAAAAATCGCTTGTACAAAAAAGCGTAAGAAAAAAAAAAAATAATAAAAGGGAAAAAGAAACAAAGCAATAACAATAAGGTCTTCCATTGGAAACGGAAGACCTTAATAAGAATAGGGAAAAAGAAACAAAGCAATAACAATAAGGTCTTCCGTTGGAAACGGAAGACCTTAACTAACTATTCATACATAAAAGTTCCACCATTGACTTGGATGATGATTGACAAAGCTTATTTATCCTAAATATTCACACATTTGCAAAAAAAAATTATATAATTTTATTTTACATGATTCAAGTTTACTACACTGTTGATATGTATACTTTCAGAAACAATTTCAACTTAATGATACCGAGACCCAGGTTATTCGGAGGTCAGGGGAATCAATATTAAAACCATTATAAACTTATAGACCCATATGGAATGCATAAACCTACATGTAAGATCTTATATAGGTATAAATGTTTGTTATAACAGTAGTGCATATATCTTATGAAGAGCTCATTTCTAAATTAAAAGTACATATGCCTCATGAGTGCTTGCATGCATTAATTCAGCCTAAGATTATGTATAGTCTGAGGTGAATTTAAAATAAGAAATAGAAATGGTAAGGCATCATGACCTTTATGATCTTAAAATTAGGTGATTTAATACCTATAAATTCTGTCACACTTGACTGAAGATTAAAAGTTTAGATTTAAAGACTAAAAGTACCGGTACTGGTAGTTTTTAGCCTTTTAAGATAGAAAAATGTCCCCTCTGCGGTAAACACAGCTAACTACTGCATAGAAACGTGGTTTAAAAACACAGCAGCAGCTAGCATACAAATTGATATTGCAAAATTTCTTTTTCTGTTGTGTGTGTGTGTGTATGAGCAAGTGTGGTCACGTAATTTAAATCCGTATACAAAATACGCACAGTGGCGTTTGGTGGACTGTGGACAGGCTAGCAAACAAAAGTGTCGTGTTTATATTTTTATTTCTCTCTTTTCTTCTCCAACTTTTGAAGGAAATCTTGACCGAGTCTCATAAAGGAAATGTCACTGACAGTAAATGTTATGATTTACTCGCAGTCAGGATTAAAACATTGATGACAAAGAGAAACAATGTAAGTTGTAAATGCTTGTAATATATTTGTTTATTGCTCTATGGCTATCAGTTGTACAGATATGATTCGAATTGAACTTAAATTGTGTCTAAGAAAAAAAGTATCTGTTTTCAGAATTAGACCGCATGATTGTTGATATAATATTAATCTTAAATTTACTGGCTTATCAAAGCTGCATTACAGTAATTCAGTGAACCTATCAGTATGGACTTACATGTGCTTGTAAGTTATTGTCTTATTTGTCAGTGTTGCTTTAATTGATTTATATTTTTGATTGACAATACATGCGTGGATCCAGAATTTCCAAGGGGGGGGGGGGGGGGGGGAGGGTCCGAATTGAAAGTCGGAGGGGGGCTACACTAATCATCAGAAATCTTAATTGGGGGCAATATAGTATACCTATAGCTCCAACAAAAATCCATACCTAAGAAAAAAAAATATTCCCCAAATCATGAAATTCCTAATACATGGGGGGGGGGGGGGGTGTTCTGAGGCATATTTGCGATAACTTTACTATGTAAATTTAATAAATTTTCATTTTCAAGGGGGGGGGGGGGGGGGGGGTCCTGGCTATTAGCTAGTATAGGTTTCAAAAATGAAATTCTGTTCCAACATGTACATGTACCGTAAATTGTAAGCTTTGGTAGATGTGTATGTTTTCTGAGGATTTAATATTTGTCATGTAGATAAAGAAATACAATACTGTACACAACAAATTGAATCTAATATTTGAAAAAAAATCAATTATATTTATAAAACCCAAGTTGATTAAGAAAAAATAAAATCATATATGTATCAGGTGTATTCACCAACAATACTTATATACACTTTAGAGTATATATACATAATATATACATTGTATTAGATATTTACAACAGATATGTAATTTGATATGGTATCGGCTAGAGGTTTTTTTTAATTAATTCTCTTGCATGGTGTTAGCTAGACTGTAATGAACTCTTAGGTCATTATATAGGACAACCATTTTTTTTGTGCATTGAAAGTCAAACAAAGAATCTATAATTAAAGGAGATTAATTTTCTAGTGGCCAAGTTGTGACGTGACCATACCGGATATGGCCATCACAGTGACTGAAAGTTATGTCAAGATTAACCAACCCCCCCCCCCGTTCCTGTTCATGTTATAATGACCACTGGATATGGTCATCGCAGTGACTGAATGTTATGTCAAGATAACCCCCCTTCCTGTTCATGTTATAATGCCATTATGGTCGTGCCATGTTTTATCCTGGTACGTCCTAGCTGGTATATTTTTGTGCACATTTTATATGTACATGAATAACATCTTTAATTTACATGGAAGAATTTAGAAACCAACTTTGATTTCAACAGAGTTTTAAACTTCAAAATTCATATACATGTATGTAAGTATTCCACTAATATACTGTAGATTCCTTAATTAAACGCGAGGAATTAAATATCTGCGTAAAATCGCGGGAAGCACCCTTCTGTGATTTTAAAATCTCACCATTATTTTCTGAGTGTTGACAACTATATTGCAATAAGAAGAAAAGTTCCAAGTTTGCAATTTTTTCTGATGACATTGCTTATTTTGTATTATAATATAATATATTCACATCAGAGTGGAGATATCACTAGAGAGCATGGGCTCACAGTTAGCTTGTTTTTTATGCTTTTGAAGATATAAGTTAATTACTAAGAAAATGCAAAATAAACAAAAATCTTATACATTTAATTTTAAGTAAGTAGCAATGCATTAAGAAAAATAATGGATGTAGTATAATTCAAGATGTAGATGATAAACTTTGGTAAATCTGTATTGGAGTTAAATGTGTGACAAAAGCTTTTAATTAAGTCTGCAGCAGTGTTCTATTCTGACTAGATTAAAATACTGTTCTTTTCTTATTATGTCATATACCACAAAGCACATCTTTCAATGTTTACCTAGCTGACATTTATAGCCCCAAAAGGGGTGTCAATAATGGGGATGTGGGGAGGTGGTTAAAGGTATTTTGAAATCCCCCAGTGATTTTGTCCAGGTGAATTAGAGATACGTGATTTAAAGCATGAACTGGTCGATACTGCGCGGTAGATAGGTTCACCTCAGAACCCCAAGCTACAAAGCTTCCAGCCAATCTTCAAAGATCTGTGTCTGTTTATCAAACCTACTGTACGAAGTACGAAGTCATCACTTAATTGTACTGTCTCAGGCGACTGCCATTATCTCTCATTGCTACCTGTTTACAGGTGAGAGAAGGACCGAGGTAAGTTTTTCGTGGGTATATATGGTACAGTGATTAGCATGCATGGTGACACAGCTCTTTTATAGGGGGGTGAAATATTTGTCCTTTTCTGAGACCAGTGATCATGATCGGGAATTGAAAGAGAAGCGTGACTCTTAACTACTTAATTTTCGTGACAAAGACATGTGATCTGGGATTTAAACAGGTATGTAGGAGTGATCAGCGTATTCATGATCGGCCTTTAAATACTGAAGGTAAACATTACCCTGCTGGGTGGAGAATTTGAAAGGCCTGAATGAAATTTCAATTAATCCACAGGAGACTTCTGGGACCTGGGTGTTAAAAAGCTGTTACAGTGGCTAAAGTATACGTATACGTTAAAGAAATGCTTCAAAATCATGAATAAACAAAGTTTAATTTTTTAAACAATTTTGTGTAATATGTTAGTTAACTTTAGATTCAATGTTTATAATTAGTTTTTTTAAGATTTATTAACGAATATGATTTTTTACCAAATTTTATTCCTGCTTTTACTCAATATTGTATCATGTTGCTTCAATCAGTGTAACATGAGTTGAGCCTCACATTAAATGAACTTAATTATTTAAAAAAGACAAAATCTTACATTTAATATATCAAGGATCAATCCCACTTGTAATCAAGTTATAATTTAAGTTGCATTACATGTATTCTGGAAAATTTTTGTGAAGATTGGGTTTTAAATTGCATGCCTAGGGAATCAAAATTTCAAAATTTGAATTTTTTTTTTTAGATTATTATGGTATGAATTATTCTATTATATTCAAGAAGATTGGCTAAGGAAGAGAACTTAGATAAGAGAATTTAATGCACTTAAGTTTCAACTGTAAAATAATTATAACTGTAAAATTGGGATCTTATCTAACCCAGCTTTCTCCTCCCTACATCAACACAATTGGACTTCATTAGCTTATATCAGAGTACATGTATTTTATTCTTGTAAGAGTTATAACCCTATATACTGCTATTTAATTAATATCGCTAATATTAAACAGACTTAAGAAAAACAAAGGTTGAATACAGTATAATATCGTTGGCTCTTTATGTCTTAATTAAACAATCACTGGTTTTTGGAAATGAAAAAACAGAATGTTCAATGATGGAGCTCTGTGTATAATGATCAAAATATGTAATGCGGGTGCTACAGGTATCCGTTGGTATACGGTTGACCTAACGAACATTCAACAGGAGCATTAGCTTATACAATGAATATTGATTAGAGGGGCTCGCAGGAAAGTCATTAACTTTCATTCAAGTACATTGTTTGCCTGATAGCATTATTGATTCATGGATTGATTCAATAAAATGTTGACATTTTTTTTTTTTTGTTCATTTTATGCTGAGGTGGTAGAATGGGGACGGCGATACATAAGGTTTCGGCGGTCAGTGATAGGTCGATACTGATTTGCTTGGAATATAGTTTGACTGCAGTCCGGTGTATAGAAATGACTTTTGTTTCCATAATAAAAATTTACAGATATCATACATAATGCAGATTAGAATGATTTTAATATCAATTTTGTGATTGTTTTCTTGTGTTGTTGTTATGATTGAGGTGAGAGGAAGTTGTCATTCATCATCGAAAAACATCCTCACCTTGAGGACTTCTTACCGGTATGTCACTTGCCTATACCAAATGCTTTTGAAAATTGTTTTAATGTATTAAAATAAGATAAACCACACAAAATGGCCTTGACCTTGAATACATACAGGTGTAAACATACCTGACTTTTTTGTTTGTTTGAGATGTTGAAGTCTTTTACATGTTCAGTATATGCCACCTATAAGGCATCATTTGCATATATAACTACAGATCTAATTTAACCTTAACTTGAAAAACACTAGATGCAATTTCATTTATAGCGGCATTAATGCAAAATATTTAAAATTGTAAAATCATTGTATTTAGAAACAGTTAACAGGTTGGAACCAGTTCCCCAAATGGGATATAATAACCCTTTTTTTGATAAATTAGCCAAAATGGGATATAAATTTAAAGTGCAAAAAATGATAATTTTTGATTTTGAAATTTTTTATATAAATCCGCATTAGAAAAGATGAAATGTAACAACTTTTGGTAAACAACCTTTTCTGTAACCGTACTATAATGGAGGTTGATCCCTCAGTATATCCAAAACTTCTTGGGGATCAGTCTTATAATCTAAAGACATATAGAAAAACTTCTTAACCAAATGTTGCATTTGATACACATTAATGCAGATTTATATCAAAAATTTCAAAGTCAAATTTTTTTATTTTTTGCACTTGAAAGCCATATTCTATTTGGGCAATTGGTCCTAACCTGGTTAACACTAAGACATACATGTAAGGAGAAGTAAACATGTTAAATGTGAGAAAATTAATCATACATTAATGCTTCATGTACATGTGTAAGTATAGTTATGTACTTTAAAAATGAAAATGAATATTTTAAAAGTATTACCGGTACTTGTACAATTAAGGCTGTGATGGGTTGGGGTCCAAGCTTGTATATTCCAGGCTTCACAATACACCTTGCCTATTTTTTGGTGTCTGTAGAATTAATTCAAGCAGGTAGAACGTACAAGCTTGTACTTTAATCGTTGTCAATGTACTTTGAAGTTGTTTACTGCAAAAATAACAATGATTTTTAAGGAATTTTACACAGGTATTTTGTTATTTCATCTGAAAGGAAAACATTGTAATACCGTCATGATCATCATAATTATAAATGAAAGCTTTAATTGTTTAATTATTTAAATCGATTACTTAAAAAATATAGTTGTAACAAGAAGAATGCAATGATTTATATATCTACATTAATAAGGTTCAATATGCCATAGTTGTTTACTGGAGCATGTCTGTATTAAAGGGGAAAATATTGTTTTGATTTACCGGTACTTTTTAACTTTTTATATGCCGGATGTCTGTCACGTAATGGTATCACCTACCAAATGCAAGCCAGGTGAATGTGTGGTTGTTGTATCTGATTTATAAGGGGTATGCTTTTGTGTGTTAATGCATTGAGTCGGAAATTTCCACAGATCTGTTGATTGTCCTCGCGGTCTCTGATCATAGCTATATATAACTGGCAATATGCATGTCTCTCTCTGATCACCGGTTTGTAAACAGGTGATAAATGTGTCTTGTTAATAAACATTTTTCACCTCATCAGGTGCTGTACATTTTCAAATCAATATTTTCTAAATGTACAGCTCGACTGTGACTAACTCGATAATTGCTTTTTCACATTTCAGATTTCCATCCTGTGTCAGTTGGCGTTTTTTCAATAGTTTGAAACTGTAGAGAGGGGTATCATGGGAAGTTTTGCAGGACATGCCCTTCCAGGGTCTTTTTTCATTGTGATGTCGGTATGGTGGATTATCTCCATCTTTACGCGATATTTCAAAGCTCTGAAGCGCGACACCAGGTTCAAGAGTTCCGTCACGTTTCCATTCCTCTGCTGTCCTGGGAGACTGCGGAATTGGCCACTGGAAGCCATGGTCAAACTGTTCATGGTGTCCGTTGGGTTCACGCTAGAAATCTACACTGGGACCAGTGATGGAAAATTCACAGCACTTGGCAATGGGCAGCACGCCACAATGTTTTTCTTTTTTGGAATAACTGCTGTAATAGATTTACTTCTCTTCTTCGATGTGCCACTACCAAAGGACTTAGATTATGTTTCAAACATTTTGGCCATCGGAGTTGAGGGTCTTCTTTTCAAATTTCATCTGCATGGCCGAACACATTTGGATGTTCTTCTGCATACGCTTTTGATTTACTCTATAGCCCTCAATGCAGTAGGAATTATTTTGGAAATGAAGTACCGACATAATATCCTCTGTGCCCTGTCCAGGTGCTATGGATTTTTGCTCCAAGGAACCTGGTTCTGGCAGGTTGGCTTCATTCTCTACAATCCATATCCGAACCACATCCCATGGAAACCCGACGACCATGATGATTTGATGATAGCCACCATGTTCTTTTCGTGGCATGTAGCTGCCAATTTCCTTGTCGTTCTATGCATTGGTGGAGTGATAGGCTTCCTTCACCGGCGCTTTGGGGGCTACGCAGGCGAGGATGAGTTCGCTATGAAGCGGTTGATCCACAAAGACTCAAACGGTCAGAGACTGATCTCTATGCACGAGGAGAGTGATAGTGATATAGAATTCCAAAAGCCTGCCAGCAGATAATTCAGGTTCATCCATCACTTAACATTTATTTTAATTGTTATGCAATTTGTTCATATTATTCGTACATCTGCCATCTAGAAAGTCTCCTAGTTACATGCATGTAGAATAAGAAGAATCCAAGGGGGCAGATTGTGGTAACAAAGTTTTGCTTTTGATTTCCATGAAACTGTTTTAAAGTGTGGACTTGTAACAGATATTAGTGTACCATTGCGGTGTTTGTTTAGATTTAGATGTTTCATTATTTCTTTTAAACGGGAATATAAGTTGTAAAAGCTGATTGAGTTAGAAAGTGGTATATTTGTGCAAAAACTTGTCCTTTTATTTTATAGGAAAAAAATATCATTCATTTTTATCTCATCAATAACATACAAAGAAATTTCCTGTTGATTCAGAAAGATACATGATACATTCAAAGTGAAATTTAGTTTTAAAGTCCCAATGTCACATCTCATTGATCAAGCATCAAAAATGCCTAAAGACATACTTTTGTGTACAATTTTGTTGACGTGTTAAAGCAAAAATAAAGCCTGAATTGTTGAAGATTAAATCAATTTATTGCTATTTGCCCCCAGGCACATACCAGTAATCATCTTCGATTTTTTGTTTGTGTTTACCCAATTGTTTAAACGAATTTAAATGTTTTTGCTCCCACTCTATTTTTATTGTTATAAGAATGAATTCCCTTGTCAACCACTCTGACTTTTAAATATTAATATGGTTTTAAAAAATTGAAAGACTTGAATGAAGTTGATGAAAGTCTGTTACACAGTCATGTTATATACCGTTTTCCTGAAATGTGATAAAACCAAAAGATCAAATTTTTCTTTTTACTCTGATTTTTTGCTGTAGAATATATCAAAGAATGTGATTCATTGTTTTTATTTTTTTTTTTAAAGAGACAAAAAATAGTGATTCAGAAGGAAAAAGAAACCAAATTATTATATTCATTGAATCCTAACTTGAACCACAAAGGGAACCTTTAATACATCTTCCCAAATTGAATCCTTGTTTACAATATGTAGTGAATTATATTTTTTCTTCAACATATCACGTGAGGTTGTGATAGATAACGTGAAGATCCAACCACATTGTGATGTTTTCTTGTGAGAGCTATCCCTTCATGTATATACACAAACAAGCTTCCATCCAGGCATTTAAAATATATATATTTATGCAAAATTTACATCTACATGTATATTTTTTATATAGCATAATATTTACAATGTCCTACAGATTTTCTTTAAGTTTTGCCACTATGTGGACATTAATATGTTTATTATTGTTGATGAGGGAGCTATTTATATCAGTATGTATTTTACGTGTACTTGTTCCTTTATTTTGCATGTATTTGAATTTGCCGTAAACATCTTAATTAGTATTCATCTTTTCTCTCCCCTCAAATGTTCAGTGCTAATTATGAAGTTAAGACCCAATACACTACATTCTGTACCAGTTGTGAAAACAAGTTTAACCTCCATATTGGCTCCCCAAACACATCTCCTCCAGTCTAAAAATGATTTGGTCTTGTAATTATAATTTTCTCTTGATAAAATTTCACACCAGTATGTATGTAAACTAAGAGCCCATATTATTTCCATACATTGTTTTTATTTTTGCTCATATGATAGCGAGGATTTTTTCCTTCATTGTGATTCTATTTATTTTATATAATGACGCAATTAAAAACTGAAGCTGGCATTAGACTGGGTTGCCTATTGTCCTCCTTGTCTTTGCAATAATCTACAGAAAAAAAGTCCCATCTTTTAAGGCTTATTTATGTGATTTGTTAAAGCTCCTTAAACATGTTTGTTATTTATTATGGTATTTCTACATGCATACTACACTGTTATATTATAAATGTGTATGGAAAACAGGTGTTCAAGAATATTTTGTTATAGGATTATCATACAAATTATCAATGTATTTAAAGAATAAATACTACATCCAGTTCTGGACAATATGATCTTGATGAGATGTATGTTTATTTATGAAAAGTTCATCAATTTTATCATTTTGTGATTGAAATGAGAAATCAATGAAGAAGGCTTATATCACCTATATTATGTATGGAATTTTATTTATTATAGTTTTTTAGCTAGTGATGAAAAACATGAGGATGTGTTTTATACATGTATGTTGAAACAAATCAATTAGAAAGTTTATATATTCTTTGTTTTTTTTACCATCCAAAATATTTCAATGTTACACAAATCTTCGTTAATATTGCAGCATAATATGAGTGTTTATTGGAAACATCCAGTGTCCAATTTTTTTCATGACATAGTCCAAAAAAATATGAATTGAAGCAACCAACTCTTAGGTATTTTGTTATTTTTCAAGTTCAATTCGTTTTTTTACATGTTTGTATATTGGTACCAAAGTATATTAATGCATGTTGAAAACAAAATGATATTCTGTGTTTATTGTAAACATTCTGTGTCCAATTTTTTCATGACATAGTCCCAGAAAATATGAATTGAAGCAACCAACTTTTAAGTATTTTGTTATTTGTTCAGTTCAATTAAAATTCGTTTTTTACATGTTTGTATAATGGTACCAAAGTATATTAACGCATGTTAAAAACAAAATGATATTCTGTGTTCCTATGTGTTTACATGTTCCTGTATAAAACGTTAAATTTATTAATGTTCCGTTTCAATTCTTGTTACCATAGAGTTTATAATTAAATTTTTCTGACCTCTTTATTTCTGTAGATAATTTGATTAAAACTTGATGACAAAAAATGTATGTTTTTGTTCTTTAATTAAAAAAAAATAGTTTTAATGTGGTATGTGACACTTGTCAATATTCATGTGGATAAAAGTACATTAAAATCGATGTATTTTGACTTGTTTTGAATTTTTATATTTTAAAATATTGGACCAGAAAATTTTGGGAAAGGAACAATTAATAAAACCCTTACGGGATTTGAACTCGTGACTTTCTGGGCTGCGTTTTAGAAAAGAACTTACGACAAAGTCGTACATATTTTAAGTCTTATGGATTGCTCTTTTATGAACCAAATTTATATAAAACCATTTATGTACACCTATTTTGATTTCTACAATTCTATTTTACAGCCATTAAATTGAAATATTGATTAGTTTGTGATTAAGAAGCATATATAATTTGATCGTAAGTCGTAAGTTCTTTTGTAAAACGCAGCCCAGATTCGTAGTTAACGCTGTAACCTATTGCGCAATGCTGTTGTGTAACAATTCTTGGAAAGAAAACATTTGTAAAATTACATTTAAATTAATTGTTTATTAATATTTCGATATAGGAAGAACGGCACAATATGGATGTGTCCCATACCACCTTTATTTATATTGAATACTACAGTGTGTACCCAGTCTGAATTACAAGTATTTGCCTTACACAGGTTATCAAATCAAGCAGGATACAGATTTGGTATCGGACGTATTCGCTAAATTGATTATGTTTCAGGACGTCCTGTAGTTGTTTAAATTCGGAAACGGATTTACCACAAATAAGCCTGGATATTGCGGTTGGTTTATAGGGCGAAACCTACATAGAAAATTGTATAAGGTGCAGAATTTTGATTTGTATAAATCTTGCTGGGTTTTATGTACCTTGGTAAAATATACTGGTAAATTCATGTAATAGAGTGAATGTACAGGTACCTGTTTTAATATATATATTTTTTTAATCTGAAGTTTTCGCCTCCACTAGCTTTCAAAATGGTCTTCAATTAACGAAATTACCAAGTACAATGACCAACCCCACGGCAAAAACCTTGGAGTGAAACTTGATATCCCAACCATGCGTTCACAGTACACACAACGGTTGAAGTCCCTTTTGTTGAACATTCCTGGCTTATTTTGATTGATTTCAACTCGTTCAGGTGGGAGATTGGGGAATTATTCTATGCCTTACCAAACATGCAAAGCAAATACATGTATTCTGGCGACGTCACCATAGTTTCATGTCCAAAGTCGGGGGAAATATATAAATACAAAAAATCTAATTGTGTACAGACTGGATTTATCAAAATTGCCGGAAATTATGTAATTTTTTTATGATTATTTACGTAGTTTATCTTGCATGGCTCTTATAATTGAGATTTTCATTTGTGTAGTTACTATATTTCAGCAAAATACATTACAAATCTGGTATTATAGTAATCAGGGGAAAAACGGAACGGAATTAGTGTTTGCCATGACACACTTTCATGCTCTAGCAAAGTATCGTTCATCTTATCTCGTCATACATTCCGCATTACATTTACATTAAAAGGAAAAGAAAAAATTTAACGGTTCTTTAAAAACAAACAAACAAAATGGTTTTTGAGAATGTACACGCTGTTCTGTCCATGCCTGTATAAACGTTAGGAATCGATTAATTCAACTGTTTTTCGGTATGGTTTCGTTCATATTTAAAAAAAAAAACTATCAATATCTTGTTTTTGGTCGGTAGGTTGTATATATTATTATTTCACGATCTGTTTGATTTAACATATTTCTTCAATTCATCATTTCTATATTTTAATGTTGTTTACAAAGATGGTGAACTGTTCCACAACACACAAAAAAGGAAATAAAAACAATGGACTTTTTTATGCAGGCTACATTTACTGTGTAAGTTGAATTTAATTTTTATAGAATTGTTTTAATGAAAAGGAGTTAAATGGGTTTATATATTTTGCATCCAATATTTTATTTGAAAAAAAAAATGTCTGTGGTGGACGTCCATGTGTCTGTTTGTTTAATGTCGGTCTCCGTCCGTCCGTCTGTTTGTGTCTGTCTGCAAAAAAAAGCCTTTTCAATATTTGCATTGTTGGGGTTTTTTTTCTAACCACAGAAGGTAATATTTCAGAATTTTTCAAGTATATTTTCTCGCTGTGTCATTAACCTTATAATGTTGCATGTTGGCAAAATAATCGTGCATATTGTCATAAATAACTTTTAGGTCGACATAATGAAAAATAACTTCCATTAATGAAATTGAGTTAAGCCACCATGTTTCTTTTTATTTTAAGCCGATCACATTTATTTTTTGCATGTAAAGATATATTTATGCTTGTCAACCTTATCAATGAAAAAATGACTTCCACCAAAGACCATTTACTTTTTTTCATAAAATGATTATTATATCGATAGAACCCAGCCTTTACTAGTACTTTGATATAGTGTCATTTAAAGACTTCATTTATATATCTTTATGGGATATTCTATGGAACCTTTTTTTTTTCCTTTTTTACATTTTTACAGTTTATGCTGAGGTAACGCGGAAGAAAAAAGAGCCCTCTCCCCTAGAACAGAATCCATAACACCTTTATAGTATCCATTATGTTTACCTTTCCCGGGCCAACAATTACATACCATCAAGGCTGTGCGGGAATGATATGCGCCAGACAGCATGTTTACTACCCAGAGGTGTAAATCAAACCAAAGCCCTCATGATTATTTTATAAAGCACCTTGATTAAACAAATCCAACAGCCCGGGTCCTGCACTTCAATCTGAAAATAAAATCTTTATCATCGGGGAAAATCCCAGGTTATATCGATTGATAGTGCGAAGTTCTTTGATTTAGTTGCGCATTAGAATGGCCCTTTCCCGGGGTTTTTGCGTACATTGAATGCAAGAAATCTTTCCTTTTTGTATATCCAGTTTCCTGGTTTTATTGACATCGACGGTTATCGGCCAGTGTTGGGACTAAACATCTACTTTAACTCGAAGCTTTTATGATTCAAAGATATTTCATCATGTGATGGAAAACAAAAGGATTGGGCACACGTTCTGAAAACTTAGAACGTCCATTCCTACATAAATAGTTATAACACAAAGTGATGTTCAATATTAAAAACACAAAAGTATCAAAGGTCAGTATATAACGTTATATGACAACAGATAAACAGAAAAATAATTAAAAGACAAAGTGAATAAAAAACGAAATGTGAATAGTTTTGATATTCTTATAGATAGGATTCTTACAATGACTTATACATGTACTTAAGATTCTATTTTACACACATATATATATATATATATATATATATATATATATATATATATATATATATATATATATATATATATATATATATAAATCCAAGAAAAACCTCAGTGGTCGGTGAAATATATATAAAACTTAAATAAATGAAAACACAAAGATCGAGTAAAACATGAAAGCGCTTTCATTTTCTTCAGATGTTTTACAATACTGTATATATATATATATATATATATATTTTAAATCTTTGGCCTTGCATTGAATCGATGAAAATAAATAAATAAATAGTGTTTTGATCTTGAATTTATCTTAATCAGATGTCGTATTTTCCTATTCCACGGAACTTCTTGAAACAAGACATTGTACTGGCTTTATGAGTATACAATCACATACCGTATAAGTTATAGCGCAAAGATTTATTTCAAGTGCTGATACTAACGACCTTGGCTATAAAGGCTTGGAATTAAACATTAATCTTTAACACGAAGTTTTAATAATCTTTAAAATTAGAATTCTTACAACGACTTGTAAAGTATTCCATATTTTTTATTTTAAAGTTTGTCCTTGACCTTAAAACAATAAAAAAAAATAACACTGGTTTTGATATATTTATATTTGAGATATTTAATGTTAAACTAACAATGCATATTGTGTTATTTTATGGTACTTCTTGATCAAGATCTCATCCACAGTATTACTGGTAATGTATTGTAAGAATCAATTTCATCAAGGCCTTGGACTTTCGGTAGGATTTAACTATCTTTTCCTTGCGTCAAAACAAGTTAAAAATGATGATGGTTAATTTCAAGCGAAATGAACACCGATTACTCATAACTCAAAAGCCAAACAAATCGTGTTGATTTCAGAGAGCCACGGCTGAGTAGCCAGCAATGAAATAGACAGGCCTATATGTCACAATGCTGTTTGACACAACTACCCAAAGTCCAAGCTCTTGTTAGAATGGTTCTAAATCCGGTCATTTTTGTTCTCAGTCTCATTTTTTCGCTCTTTTGTATTAAATTGAGACTGAGATAAAAACTGCGCTCGGATAAATCTTATATGGCATCGAGATCGGAAACTGGACTATGAATTTTTGACAAAGATAAAACAAACAGAATTGTGTGTTCATTACTTTATTCAACATTCAATCAACGTATGATGACTAAGCAATAAACAGAGCATCAATAGCAAGCAGACAGAGTCTGTCCTTTGAATATTGTAGAACGACACGTATCACTGGTACCATTTGCTTTAATCTATATATTTCAGAAAAAATGATTTTTACATATATTCTTTAAATTGATTTTCAAAATTTTATGGTATTTTATGGTGATATCTTGTACACGTCAATATCTTTTACGTTGTATGCTTTTTCTGAACCGCATCTGTCTTTGGGTGATTGAAGCATCGTGATAATCTTTCATAGACGTGCTTACGGCGAAAAAACTACTTATCGCAAGATTCCTCCTCTATATACCTATGATTTTTTACTGTATATGAACGACAGATGTAAAATATCTTTTCAGTTTATATTATGTTTACACTAATGTCTCACTTGCCGCAGGTAATAATATTATCGGATGGTTATGATCGATACATATATGCTAAAGATTGATACAGACTCTCTCTCTCTCTCTCTCTCTCTCTCATCTTTTTCTCCCTCTTTCTCTCTCTCTCTCTCTCTAATCTTGTTCTCCCTCTCTCTCTCTCTCTCTCTCTCTCTCTCTCTCTCTCTCTCTCTCTCTCTCTCTCTCTCTCTCTCTCTCTCTCTCTCTTCTTTCTCTCTCTCTCTCTCTTTCTCTCTCTCTCTCTCAAAAAGAAAGAAAGAAAGAAAATCCGGATTCCGATTGTAAATATTTCACAATTAGAACGAAGATGGTGTGGTCCTATCAAAAATGTAGTCGCATGGTCATATAAGTGATATTTCGCCATCGATTTATAGGCATCTCCTCATCTTGTTTTCTATAACTTTTCCTTTACAAATGTGATATATCTATATTATTTTTTTTCTTTTCCATTTCTCCAATATAAAAGCACACAGTAAATGTTCTTAAAAGGATATAAGCGGTTCTGATTCTTTATATATTCTAGCACGACATGGGTTAGAAGTAATGAAAAGTTTTCTGGTCATAGAAAATCAATAACTATATTATAGAAATTGCCAGAAGTTTCCCTGAAGCTTTAAAGCAATCATGGTTAATGAAAACCAATATCGGTCCATCGATTTACAATAGTCACGATTGCAAACGTTTCTAGGTGTATCTTACGATCTTACGTGTTCTGAACAAACTGGCAATCTGGAAAATAATTTGTTGTAATCCGACTATTTTACTGTTTTCTAATCGTTAAACGGTTGAAATAATTGGCGAATAAAAGTTAATTGTCATCAATTTGATCGAAAACTTGAAAGGTCAACCATTTTCAATTGCACGTGTGCATTATTTGAGTGTAAATTAACATTTGATATTTTGTCATTCAAGTACATGCAATACATAAACACGCGCTTTTCATAGAATTTAACATTACACGTAGAAACACACACATGTACAAACACAACGAATTGCCCATTAATCTGCAATATATAGAATACAGGAACATGATAAATAAGAATTAAGTTGCAATATATCTCGAAAATACATAAATACAGTTTATTTACCATTACGAATATTTTAAAGATTATTTTTTTTCAGAATGAAGTGATGAAAATTAAGAACAATCATGCATGGCTTAAATACATAAATTGATGTATGAATCTACTTTTAGCCGAGGGCATTTGAATAATTTTTATCAATGTAGATATTAAAAATTAGTAAATAATTTCCATTCGCCAAACAGAGACAGTATTTGCGGGAAAAAAATACTTATTAGGCAGGCATGTAGCAACCGAGATCGAAGGGGGTGATTGTTCGGGGTCCTTCTCCACATAATTTTGTTAAAATGAGCATACATGATAGAATAGTTGATTATGCCCCCCCCTCCCGGATTGAGAATTTGAGGCTTGTCGGAAATGCCAAAACTGTATAAAATATTGCTTTAGTCTACCGGTCTTAAGAAAAAGCTTACCAACAGTCTCAAAATCTCCAAAAAACTTGATTTTACAGCCTTATGATGGTCTTAGGACATGGTAAGTGATGTCCTAAAGTTAGGACAAAGTTATCGCGGTTCCTAAAGTTAGGAGAGCTTAAACAGACTTAAGAAACAGACTTAAGACGAAGACGTATCCTAAGAGTACATAGGACACACCATAGTCCTAAGATAGCTTTGTGAACATGTCTGCAGGTTTCCAATATTCATAGAAACCCTATACCTGGAAGTCTGCGGTGACAGTTTACCCAGTCGTTAGTACCTGGTTTATCCGGTAATGCCCCTGGTATCGTTATACTATTAGCAAATCATTAAAACACTGAGAAACACGTTACACTAATATAATCGTTTTGCATTTTTATCAGGTACGTGAAACTTAGCTGCAATAATGTAGCCCTCTCCCGATTTTTTTTTTTTTTTTTTTTTTGGGAGAGGGCTACAACTCCATAGGATCTCCGTAATGGTGCAAGTGCGGGAGTGATTCACTCCCGCAACGATTTCGTCTCAAATCGTTTATAGATGACAATAACATTTGCATTTCTTACCTGAATTCTAACGTTGTAGATGTCTATGGCATAAATTAATCCAAAAATATCAAGTATAGTCCATATTTGGCATATATCGGTTATTTTTCGTGTATGTCAACAACGAAAGTTGAATTTGTCCGCCATGTTTACTGACCTTGACCGGTTTTATTTTGGGACAGCCAATGAGAATTCAGGAGCGGATCTTGAACTGAATATAGGAATTCCCCTATTTTAAACATAATTAACGCGGTAAATATGAATTTTCCATTATATACCATTTCCTTAAATGATGTTTTAGTGATATAACGAGGTAAGATCGATTATTTACACTGACATTCACGTTATCAAGCCCATCAAAACTACAAGCGTACATCCCATAAAATCACGCGAGAACTGTCATGGCTGCTGAAAAAGACGACTGGTAAACATGCTGATGTGTTTTATCTGGTTTTGATTTATATACGGTTAATTTGTTCAACCTGAATTAAAAAATCATTTTATCTAAAAGAAGTCAAATACAAAATCGATCTTTTAAGACCCAAGTCAGCCGCATTAAAAAATTAATTTTGCACCATTACGGAGATCCTGTGGAATTGTAGCCCTCTCCAGTAAACATCAGATATAAAAAAAAATCGGAGAGGGCTACATTATTGCAGCTACGTGAAACTGTATACATTTTACATAATATGCTACATGTATCTATCGTTGCTTTTAGATTAGGGTACGTTCTTAAATTGTAAAGAACCCCCTATAATACCCACTTAGTTTGGCACAAGTACATGTATCAACTACATGTCCTATGACACACCTTAATTGCCGTAAATGTACATTATTCATTTTATGATGACCACTCTTCATTATATAAAGATGCTTTTATATTATCTTAAAGCGCTAGACACTAAATACCTCTTCATGATATGCTGGTTCCTATAGCTACAAGATGCTACTTGTAATTCCTTACATGATGAAATCTTGACATTACCTGTCACCAATTTCGTCTTTTAAGCTGATACTTTGTCTGCTGGTAATTGGTCATGTATCCTAATAGTTTGTCATTTATGCTGATATGTCATCATTTTTGCGAATACTTCGTCATTTTATGCTAATACTTCGTCATTCATGCTGATACTTTGTCATTTATGAAGACTCTTTGTCATTTAAGCTGATACGTTGTCATTCATGCTGGTAATTGTCCCTTTTCCCTAATAATTCGTCGTTTTTACTGAAATGTCATATTTTATGCTAACACTTCGACATTATATGCTAATACTTCGTCATTTATGCTGATACTTTGTCATTAATGCTTGTACTTCTCTATGATATGATGATATTTTATCAAAATATGCCGATTCTTGGCCAGTATATGCTAATACTTCGTCATTTTATGTTAATACTTACATGAAGTCATTATATGCTAATACTTCTTTGTCATTTATGCTGATACTGTAAACATATTAAATTTGGCTGTGTATTCTATTTAGCGTTTTGGCGGAATGCGGCTTCTGCTTAACCAAGTACATCGCTAAATGCCATGCATATAATTATGTATAGGAATAGTCATATTCAGGAATATGCTATTTCAAATCCACACCAACTTTTTCAAAAACTATTTTCCACCAAATAATGTACACCCCAAATATAATACCTTTATAGTACGTTGTCATTAATGCTGATTCTTTGTCAATGATGCTGATCATTCGTAATCTTTGCTGATACATCTTCATTGTATTCCGGTACTTCGCTGATATTATATTTCATAATTCATGATAAAACAAGTACTTCATCATTATATACTGTCACTTGATCATTATTTCATTATTTGATGGTGTTTGTCACTATATGAGGATAATTTGGCACCATATGATGATATTTTGACATTATATATCATGCTATTCGACATTTTATCATGATACTGTGTATTGATCTTATTATTTACCAGGATAGTGCAGTTGGTAAGCGTCGGCTTTTGATTTTATGAGCGAAATGATAAAAAACTTCATTTTTATCTTTAAAAATTTTAAAATAAAATTAATGGTTTATCATTTTAAAGTCATGATATGGCGCTTCTGTTCTCCTTCTTCTTCTTTGTCCATGTTTATTGTACAATTAACATCATGTTCAAAAGTCTCATGCCTCGTAAGATGTATATCTAAGGTAATAAAAAATATGAAATGAATTTGAATGTTATTTCGATGTATTTTTGAGCCATCGCAAGAATACACCGAATCGCTTTTTATTTGCGTGGGACATTCCTTACAAAATCAGATAAGTATGTCATTTGATATTTGATAAACTAGTGTGTGACGTGTGACCTGGAATCTGTGTTTTGCTGTCCTAGTCTCCTTCTGGATCTAATATATTGACAAGAATCAAATTGACGCAGGTGTCAAACGAAAGATCTAGTTTTACTTTACATTTTTAAAATACATGGATGTGAAATGGAGAAGATTGCGTTAGTGCATTACATGGACAATACACTTAAGAAAATTAAAGATTAAATAATTTTTATATTACATAGATTGATAAACAAGTCAACAAATTATATTTTAAAAAATATCTCTTGTTTGCATTTAGTGTTATCATCCTAACCTTAAATTATACATATATGTCAATACACATGTATTCCTATATTATATGTCATCTATCATATATTTGTATATTCTATGTCATCTTTCATATATTTGTATATTTTATGTAATCTTCACTCGGAATGATCGAACAACTACAAGTGTGTTCCCTATGTTGTGCATGACTCCTGCAAAAACTGCGTATCAAATAAAATCAGATGAGTTATCACATGAAAACAAAGCTAGCAGTGTAAGTGAATCGCACACAGGACCATTAAAGGGGTTTTTAAAAACCCTCAACTCTGGTGAAAAACGCTAAGTTAATATTTGTTCTGTCTGAGGAGAAAGGTACAAGACGTATTTCTATTTTTCTCATTTGCTTGCCGAGTCAAATTCAACATGATTTTGAAAAGATAACAATAGAAATAAATGGATATTTATTTTTAAAAAATATAAGAAAACAAAACCAATATCCTAATGAGTATAACGACACAAATTAATTTTAAATACAAGCATTGTTCATTGTTTTATGCATTGTATAATTTGGATGATTCCATATATTCATCATGATTATCACGTATCTAATGCGAACGCCAATAAAAATTCTGTTTTGTTAAATTATGTATTTTATTTTCTTGAAAATGCATCACAAAACACCAACCTGTTGGTTTTTTAAATGGTTTAGTGAACGCAATAACAGGACTCCACCATGGCTTAAGAGTCAGAGATTCAATCCATTAAAAGGCGAGCGATTGAACAAAAGTTGTCCATATTTTGAATTAATTAACTGAATCAGCCTATTAATTTTCTCTCAATGTAAGACGTCTAATGTCAATACATTTTTTTTTATTTTTTTTTTGCACGGGTTGTATGCATAAATGATATAGAAATAAAAAATATCAGAGGAATAAATATCCAACGGAAAAAGATTGAGAAACGAAAAGCTAACGAAACATAACTCGTAGAACAAGAATGAAATGGGACTGCTGGATAGGAAAGGGACATATGCCATTCATGATCACGTATTAAACTAAACAAGAGGCCCATGGGCCACATCGCTCACCTGAGGAACAATAGGTATGATAAAATCAGCTTAATGGAGTCATAATACAAACTATCTGGACAATGTACAATAATACATGTAGATCCTGTATAAATAAAATCCATTTTCCCCTGGATATTCTTATGTTTATAATCATTAGTCCCTTTTCTAACAAGATGATTTTATAGTCTTATCATATGTTGAGTATTGCAGTTCTCAAAATGATCCTTAACAATAGTTTATATATTAGAGATATACGTACATCAAACTATGAACCTTCTCGGGAGGCCAAAGAATTGTCCTGGGGCCAAAGTCTTAACAATTACAAAGTAACATCTGGCTGATTAGTTTCTGAGAAGATTTTTAAAGATTTACCCTATATATTCCTTTGTTAAATTTTGACCCCCCCATTGTGGCCCCACCCTACCCCTGGGGATCATGATTTTCACAACCATGAATCTACACTACCTGAGGATGCTTTCACACACGTTTCAGCTTTCCTGGCTGATTAGTTTCTGAGAAGAAGATTTTTAAAGATTTACTCTGTTTATTCCTATCTAAAACATCGACCTCCCATTGTGGCCCAAACCTACCCCCAGGGTTATGATTTTCACAAATCTGAATCTACACTACCTGAGGATGCTTTCACACAAGTTTCAGCTTTCCTGGCTAATTAGTTTCTGAGAAGAAGATTTTTAAAGATTTACTCTATTTAATCATATGTTAAACTTCGACCCCCCATTGTGGCCCCATTCTACCCCCAGGGGTTATTATTTTCACAACTTTGAATCAACACTACCTGAGGATGCTTCCAAAGAAGTTTCAGCATTGCCGGCTGATTAGTTTCTGAGAAAAAGATTTTTAAAGATTTACTCTATATATTCCTATGTTTAACTTCGATCCCCCATTGTGGCCCCACCCTTCCCCCGGGGGTCATGATTTTCACAACTATGAATTTACACTACCTGAGGATGCATCCACAAAAGTGTCAGCTTTCCTGGCTGATAAGTTTCTAAGAAGAAGATTTTTAAAGATTTACTCTATATATTCCTATTTTAAACTTCGATCCCCCATTGTGGCCCCACCCTACCCCCGGGGGCCATGATTTTCACAACTATGAATCTACACTACCTGAGGATGCTTTCACACAAGTTTCAGCTTTCCTGGCTGATTAGTTTCTGAGAAGAAGATTTTTAAAGATTTACTCTATATATTCCTATGTTAAACTTCGATCCCCCATTGTGGCCTCACCGTACCCCGGGGGTCATGATTTTCACAACTTTGAATCTACACTACCTGAGGATCCTTCCACACAAGTGTCAGCTTTCCTGGCCGATTAGTTTCTGAGAAGAAGATTTTTAAAGATTTATTCTATATATTCCTATGTAAAACTTCGATCCTTCATTGTGGCCCAACCCTACCTCCGGGGATCATGATTTTCACAAATTTGTATCTACATTACCTGATGATGCTTTCACACAAGTTTCAGCTTTCCTGGCTGATTAGTTTCTGAGGAGAAGATTTTTAAAGATTTACTCTATATATTCATTTGTTAAACTTCGACCCCCCCATTGTGGCCCCACCCTCAGGTGAGCTAAAAAGGTTAAGTTTACAATACAATAAGTTGTTAAAGTTGGTTTCTGGAAGAACAGACTTTGAAAATTTTCTTAATAAATATTGACAAATATTTTACTTTTTTAAGCTTTAGTTTTTAAGATCTGTGTACAAACATAGAATTGTGAGCAAATCGCTGTATCTTGCTTATAATTCGAAGCTTAACACTCAAATATGGTTAGTAAATAGAAATTGTAAACAATTAAACACAAGAAACATGCACTACATGTATAACAAATAAAGAACACAATTTATTTTTTCGAAATGAATCATATATATATACATGTATATACCTACATATTTCCGTCAGCGATATCAAACTCTATTTAAACTGAATAAACTCGAAAAAATGCCGAGCATCTCAACAAAACCTATTGCATTAATCTACATGTACCATTACGCAAAAGATAATGCCGAATTACCGATAGAATGAATTGTATTTCAGTACCCGTCCCCTACATCCGATTTTGCTTAATTTGCGCAGGTAAACAGTTAACTGTTTGATTTACCGAAGTCTCTGTTTGATTTGATACGTAAAAATCACGAAATACAGACGATAGTTTCCAGGTTACAAAGCATAATGAGAACGAAACGAAAATCAGAACAAGCTAACACCAACGTCATGTGTGAAAACTGTCAACGCATTGAAATATTTAGCCTCAATTTACTTCACAAAATCGGCACCAATATATTTTGCATGTTTCAAAATTTCCCTTCATACGCGAACTGTTGCACAACAAGCAAATTCATCATAGTCAGATCGACCCTTTTTCGTATAATGTCATGGCTGCTTTAAACAAAGAACCTCGTTTTAGAAGTATGGAATCATTTTACCGGATGCCGAACCCGAAGCTATTAAACTGATTGAAACACGCATTTCCTTTATTATTATTTTCGTAATAACTCAGATTTGAAACAAAATTTCCACTTAATTTTTGCAATTTATATTTTCCTTCCCATAAGGATAATTTATGCTAAACTATGTTGAATTTGCCTCGGTAGTTCTTGAGAAGAAGATTTTTAAAAATGCACCCCCCTTTTTCTACAGTTTCAAGGTTTTCTCCGCTTTGAATACAGATCAAACTTTTATTTCTGCAATTTATATTCGCCCTCCCATAAGGATGATTTGTGCCAAATTTGGTTGAAATTGGATAAGCGGTTTTAGAGAAGAAGTTCAAAATGTAAAAAGTTTACAGACGGACAGACGGACAGACGGACAGACGGACGGACAGACGGACGACGGACAAAATGTGATCAGAATAGCTCACTTGAGCTTTCAGCTCAGGTGAGCTAAAAAAAGCTAACGAAAGAGGCAAATGACATTTACTTAGATGAACAATGGGAGATATATGAAGATTTATCAAACAAATACAGTGGAATGGCCAATTTTGGTGGAGTATAAGTTTTTTGTCTATTCGTTTGGATGTAGTTTCGGTTTTCAGTTTAAATAAAAAAAACTACCTTTTGTTTTTGTTGAGAATGTCAATTTGTGGGGTTTGGCTACCCACAAATACCACGAAAATTGAGCCACTGGTTTTTTTTTATCCGGAACACTGGTTGGAAGGAGTATAAAGGAGAGAAAATCAGTGGGTTCGATTCCGAAGATAGTATGTCCCAAATACCTGTTTGGGACACTTTTCGATGGGTTTTTTTAAAAATCGGAAATACACTTCTCTGCCAAAAAAGTACAACTGATATTGATGAATGAGTAAAACATGACACATATTTTCTTTTTAACCAGAAAATTTCACAGCAACAAAAAAAAAAAAAAATTACGATGACATTTTTTTTCTGTTTAGAATTTAAAGTATTTTGAAACACATAGGACAATTTTCCAATGTTATCATCTAAGTATAATCTTATGTCGTTCGCATATTATCCATATATTTTATTATTTTTATTATCGAAGTCGCGTTTTTCAGTCAGACAGGATAGAGGGGAAATATAAAGAGAAATATAGGAACATTGTTTCATTTTAGTGAGTGAATATCCTTAGAACTGTGAGATATTTATGAAAAACAAAAAATAATCTACACAACGTGTTTCCAGGATATCTTTGAACAGAGTGTAGTTGTCCTTTTAGTGGCTTTAATTCTGTCTGCAAGTGTCTTGTTGCATGTCTTTAAAAAACTGGATCAGCAAAAACTTTTTTTAGTGAATGAAGACTGTGTATTGCCAATTCTCTAAAGATAATATCAACTGCGTTTACAAAACTGCATTGTATATAGTGTTTTTTCAATAAAAGAAATGCATGGCATTGCAGACACAATGACCATTTATAATTTGCTTCTCCACTTTCTACTTTGACGGTCTCCAGATAATTAAGCTTGCATGAAGTCTATTTACATAATTTTTACATATAATATACACTGTAATTTCAAATCGATGCAAAATTAGCTAATAAAATATGAACATAAATTATCAACTTTTGTTATTAAAAACACTGCTTAAAATATTTCACTTGTGTGAACTGGAATCAAGATACATTGTACTTTTTTGTCTCTATCACTATAACTTGACATCCGAACACTTAATAATTACTAATATTTGCAACAAAACGTTAGATGTACCAACTTACATTATAAGTTACAAACTATGCGCCTCTTGTATTATGTGATTTAATACAATAATTTATAACACGATACAATGTCATATTTTATGTTACAATATCATATTGCACCATTATTTATTACACTATTATATTGTATTGAATTATTTATATTTTAAGTATCATAGGATGCAATATCACAGATTATATCATTGTATTGATAAACATTGTATCTTATAATACCGTATGAAATGAACATATACCTATCATACAATTTTTTAACAGATGATATACGATATTGTGTCAAAACAGTATCTATGAATATCCAACATCATAAAGTATGATTTTCATATAAAATGATAAAGGTGGTCTCATACAGCTGATGCCTCATTATTCATTAAGGTGATGCCTCGTCTCGGTGAGCTTTGTAATCTGTGATTACCTATGTTTTAAATATCCCAAACACACACGAAAAAAGAAAAAAATGAGTTTCAGTGAATTTTAAATTTCCTATTCTTTTGAAAACCTGTTTGGACGATTAACGCAACTAATTAAAGTATTTCTATAACAGTGTGTCCATTTACCAATTGATAATGAACTACTAAATAAATAGCTTTAGTAGTTGAATGCTGATACTTTGAAATTGTACTCACACGTATAAGTGATCTATATGGTACTTCTTCCTCCACGCGTAGGTGTAGTCTGGTGGTAGTACAGGTTGTATGGGGTATATTCAGTTCTATAGATATCAATCAAAATTTAATGCATTATTACACACCTGTATATTTGCCTATACAATACTGACAGCGTTCATTTTTTTCCCTACAAGTATGTTCGAAGTACAGAGTAAGAAAATGAGTTTTTCTTGTTTCGTGAAAGATTTAACAGAATATGAAATAACATATTCCGAGCATCAGCTGGTTTACAAGAAAACCCATTCAGGAACAATGTAAAATAATTTTAAATTTAGAATTTGTTATAACATTTGTTCAAAATTTGTTTATCTGTTAAATTCTATCAGTTCGTAAATATTTTTTTAATCAAAGATTTTGGCAATTTTTTATCGTACTGTTTGTAATAATAAATTAATTACACACCTTAAGAAGTAGTGATCTCAAATGTTTGTTCTTCGAGGGAAGATAGTGTTGAATACATGCTGAACACATGTTGTTATATATGCATGTACTTTGAATAGTCTGAATACCCAAACAAAAATATGATATTTTAAGTACATATATGTAACTGTAATTTACTATGATAAACTATATTTTTTTTTAATTGCAACGTTAATAAACCATTTTGCACAATTATAAGAGACAATTTGTTAAAAATAAAGATTTATAAAATGAAGTATTTTGGTAAAAAGTGTTAATGAAAATTATTCAAATCGTACGTGTGAATAACAAACGTTAACCCATATTGATGGATTTGCAAAGATTACTGTTTGATTTTATTTTTATATTTTCTATAAATATAAATTAAGCTAAAATTAATGTTGACAAAATAAATCTCAATCATTACGATTCTATCTTTATTGAAGTTACAATATTTTTTTCTTTTCTTTGATATGGTTTTTATTACACTTTATTCTTTGGCATAAAAAATTAATTAAGGAGAGGTCTTTCAACCCCAAAAGATAGTGCGCGCTTAAAGAAACTGCACATTTGCTATTGATGGCTTGCCAGTAAAAGATTAAGACGAGGGGCTAGGCACAGAACATACACCTGGAAAGTGAACCAGTTCCTGTTACATGTGATACAGTACCACCACCTCTCACTAAGGCAACTCCCTGCCAAGGGATCCCGATCTTGTACATGTACAGTTGTACAGACGACAAATCTTATCACCAGCATTATCTATTTCCACCCCTGCCCTGCAAAACGTATATTAAATTTGAAATAAAGAGACAAATTACTCATTTGAAGATGATATATCTATTTAGATTGCTTCCAATAATTCAAATTTCAAGTTATGATTTTCAAATTAGATAAAAGAACATAGAAACGATGAAAAATTCGCTTCCTTCCCTCCATTTTGATTTCCCATTCGAAATTCCCTACTCCATTAACTTCATGTCGTATGGTTGATATTTTGATCGATGAAAAGAAAATGATAAAAAAATTTATCAATCTTTCGCGAAAACTAGATAAAAATGGATCTTCAAAAAAACGATTCCCCCCCCCCCCATAAAAATTATTCTCAGGTTATTTGAAATATTATAAATATACCCCAGTATTTCGCCGGGAAGCAGATCCGATCAATTTATGACTTTAACTTCCTTAAAGGGTCTTTCAACAATTTCTCCCGAAGGTTTATCTTTGAAACACTAAGTTGGTACAAAGAAAAAATATCCGATGAGCAAAAAAGATTGATAAATACATGTACTTAGCGAAACATAACTATAATGAAATAAAATGTCAAAAAGAAAGGTTCGCCAACAGAAAAGTACCCTATATATATGAGAAACGAAACGGAACTGAATAACAATGAACAAAGAGAGACATTACTGATGAAGAAGAAGGCATATAGGATAAAAAAGATAATGACATGAACAATTGACACACTTTGAATCAACAAATGAAATAGCAGGGTATATATGTCTGATAAACAACTAATGCCCTTTAATAAGAATCACACAAATCCGTTAATAAGGAGAAAGAAACAACAGATAAGGAAGAAAGAGGCACTGCTTTAATTGGCAATAGAGAGATTAAATTATGACAAATGAAAAAGAGATATATATATTTCTGGTGGATAAGAGAATGTCAAGTTCCCGCGAATAAGGACATTTGTATGTAAACAGTACATCGGGTGAAGAAGGACAGTTGACTTATGCATTACATTTGATGGACTCAACTCGTAAAGAAAAAGGAAATTTTATGTACAACAGAGACGTTCATGACTTTTTTTTCTTTTGAGGTAGGAGCTCGACCTTTATCGTTTGACAGAATAATCTTCACAATAAGGTTCTTTGCATTTTCGTTTTCTTAAACACAATGATAAGGTATATCTAACTTATAGTCAATTGTTTTATTTACAACATAGTATAGCAAATGAGAGTGTTTCAATATTTCCGGTATTTCCATATACATGTATATCAACTTGAAATGTCCTCTATGTTTACATATTAAACTATAGAAAAATATATCATGGTCAGGTCCAGGAGTCATATAACTGAGGAATAAATACTGATCTAAGTGAGCTTTTTTGATTGCCTTCATCTACAACCTGTATTTATCATAAAAGGAATATTATATATATAGTATGATAAAAAGTCCAAAATATTTTCAGTAGTATTTACAAAAAGTTACAAGTCTCAACTAAAAAGAGTCCGTATCCATTCTGAGATCTTGAATGAAATTGCTTCCGTTTCCGGCTCGTAATCGTCGTCCATGGTTGTGTTTACTTTTAATTACTGGAACCGCGCACATCTCGACTAAATATGACACATACACTAAGATAAGGTCACAGACTTGAATAGAGGATAAATAGAAGAAATAACTTGAAAAGAAATAATTTGAGGCTCTAAGTATATCTGAAGAATAACCTGGCACTATGTTTGCAAGTATATTTAATTTTTAACATAGTGCAGATTTTAGTTTGTTCAATGGTTATAAAAATGCGTCATACTTAAAAGCCATGATAATCACGGAAATACATAAAGTATATTTTTAGGGAAATATCTGTCATAATACTGTTTAGGGAAATCCGAAAAAAATATCTAATTGCAAAAAACATTAGCGGGACGGCTTTCTACTTTCTACCCCCCCCCCCCCACACACACACACACACATGCTCAATAAATCAGCTAACCAACTTTTTGCATACCTTTTGAGTTGATGTCAGTTCTGCATTTGTAAAATTTACATCAATGGTATTATATTTGCATGTTGTTTGATTGAATATCCATTGAGATGTTCAGGCCAAATTTCAGCTATATATATCATAAATCAATATGCACCACCAGGATGTGATTGAAAATCTTGAAATTGTATTGAACATAATGATGACACTTCTCTATTTTAATGACGATGATTTATTACTTCCATTTTAAACATTTTTAGACTTTCGCGCCTTGCAAGTTATTAACAAATCACAAAAACACGTAAATCCACCTCAAATATCATTTAATCAATATGGTACGTGAAATGTGATTCAATAGAGATTAGATTTAAGGGAGAGAGCATTGCATAAATCAAAAAGATGTATATAACATACTTCAGTGGCAAGATTCCTTTCTTTAAAACTAAATTGACTCTTTCAATTATTTTTTTAAATGTTTTTATACTTAATTTAATACCATTGTTAGTATAATGGATACTTTTTCATTTTCATTTTCAAACTGAATCAATTTTCATCAGCATTTTTGCTTTTTCTATGAAACCTTTCTCCTGCCATGTACCTTTTTTAATGATTAGATATTAAAATTAAATGTCATTGTTATTGAATTTTTTTTTTATTCCCACAAAGTATTAGGTGGCCAAAACATATCACCATTATTTATTTTCAAAACATGGAAAGATTCAATAGCTAAGTACATTAAAAGTATTGTTTAAAAACTAACTTCACTTCTTTTTTTTTTTTTTCATTTCATGAAATATTTTAGTTAGAACATGTATTTCTGTTCCATAAAAATTAAGATTAAATAATTGTTCCTTTACTAAAATGTGCTATAAGCTTTTTTTACTGTGAAAAAAGCACACCAATGTGATTTGATTTCTTCCGGCTGAATAAAACATACGTCTCGTATATACTTCGATTCCAATTCGTTGTAGAACAAATGGCAATTTCAACCAAAACAAAATTCTTTTTTTACTCTTCCGAGAGAACTGAAAAATGAACCTTAATTTGTGTGTTACATTTTTAAATAGCTACTACATTCGTTAAGTTTTGTAATGTTGAATTTTTTTCTGCTGATGAAAAGATTTCTTCTTTATTTTGGAGGATAGTGGTATTTATAATTTTTTGTGGTTACTGTTATGCTAACTGCTAATGGTATTTGAAAAATAAAATATTAAGTTTTTACTCCTAGCGATTTAATCGATTTCGCAATATTAACCAGAGAGTACCCTGCAGACATGTCCAAATTTGAACTAGTGTGGCAGACAAATAACACACAGAACAAGAATTAATTGATATATAAAAGATATTTAGTCCTTCTGAAATTTCTCCCGCTGATCAGATCAGTTTCAAAAAATGTCTGATTCCTTCGTGAAAAACGCAAGGAAGTCAAATAAAGAACTTATCTAATCATTATTTTAACTTAATTATCAAATGTCACATCCTACATAACAGTACTGTACGTCAAGTAACATTAAAACGAAACCTAATTGTAAACATGCAAAATGCACTTGATGACAGCTTTAATTATGCGCCCAAATAAACACTTTAAAGATCCATTTAAACTGCATATTACGCCATAAAGCCCATTCATTCATGATCAGAAACCGAAAGTGAAAATAGGATTGCAAGACCTGAACATAATTATTTGTCTGTGTATATCTTGAAGGAAACTTACTGTAAACTAGAGTGACAAATGTAAGTAAGAACTATTGTTTGCTTTGATACAATGAAGATAATTATATGAAGTTACATGCAGACGTGAAAGAGTAAATATAAAATGCTAAATATATATTTCATATGACCTTGACGGGTTTACTCATTGAATATTTACGTTTTGCAAAATGATGCCAGAACAAAGAGAAACGTTTAAGATGCTAATTGTACTCATGTAGATTTTTCTATGCAACTGTGATTACATTCCCTGACATTTGACGAGCTAGCACTGAGTATTTTTATTCTCTTTTGAGAAGTGGACAGGCATAGCCTACATAGGCTATGCCTGTCCACTTCTCAAAAGAGAATATGAGTATTTTATGTTGAGCACACACTGAAGTTTTGCTGAATTTAGGGCAATGTAGTAAATCGTGAACATGTTAAGAAATACAAGACTATATAGTATATAGTGAGATAATTAGCGAGAGTTAGAATTCATTACGGGTCTTTAATTAATCTGAACATTGCTTTGAACCTTCGTATCATTTATTAATCTGCGTGTTGGTTTTTGAAAATACAAAAAAAGTCTTGACATATACTGGATAAACCTTTTTTCCTTGCAGCCACGTAATCACAAACCACGGTCCTTTGAGAAATTCAATATATAAAAAAAAATCAATGGTTGCTTTCACATGGTGATGTATATAGAGGATATCTATATTGTGTGATTTTATATTTGCTTTATCCAACGAGTTGAAATGGTGTATATATTCGCGAGGCTTGCCGAGCGAATATAACCATTTCAACGAGTTGGATAAAGCAAATATAAAATCACACAATTATAGATGTTCTATTTATCTCATACAATTTGATTTATATTATGAAGCCTTTGAGACAGTCCCTTATATGACCCGAATTTAAGTAATTGATTTTTTTTTCAAAGATTAAAAACGATGATGCAACGTTGTGTTATCCGGTTATTGTGACCTTGCGCAATACAATTTAGTACGTCATTTATGAGATAAATCTAACTGTTTTAATGTAAAGTATCACTGAAATAAACCTTGAAATAATTTTTTAGCTCTAAATAATTTTTCTTAGAGCTTATTCATTTGATTAACTGGAAATACTGATCAGAAGACTTGAATTATCAAGTTTGTTGACATACATAAAGTTGCGAATGCACGTTAGTTTGAATTGGCTTGAACAAGGAACAGTTGTTGATGTTTTATAACACAAACACCAGCCTAATGATTAGGGATTGAAATTAGTGAATAAGGATGCTTACTGGTGGTGGAATCAAAGTCTTATGAAACATTATTTCGGTAAGGTCTTGTTTCTAAACACAATTTGCACAACCAGTACGCTCTGTTTCCATCGCGTCGTCAGGATGAACTCAGTTATGTGTTTTCCTTCATATTTGTAAGTAATTGAAGTCTTTGACAAAATCCATTTTATATCACTTTTTGTAGTTGATATACTTATGTTGAAAGTACTAGCAAATCTTCGAAAATAGGTCACTGAAGCGTTGAAGCGAGGGGCTGTGTCAAAAGTAGTTCCGACCGGAAGTATTTGATATAGCATCACCCGTGTGATATAGCAAAGGTGTATCACACGGGTAATATACACCACACGTATGAGATAAATCTTCATTACAAGTGTTCTTAACCGGTTTTGTAGAGCAAGACTTCCCGGTGAGACTTCAGCCCAGACATGAGACTTCCATCCGGATGTGAGATAATAAAAAAAGGAGCACATTTATTTGTTTTGTTATGATGGGGTCACAATTTTGTTCCAAATTTTTTTTCTCCCTTTTTAATGTTTACAGTGCTTTAAAACTAAGATATTTAAAAGAGTTAGCCAAGATTTTATAACGGCAGTTATCATGTTACAAGCGAGAGACTGTTTTTGTTATGTAAAGAGTTTAAAGCTTGTGCAATTTGTTTTTGTGTACTTTATGGCTGCATAATAGAAAAAATATTATTTGACGGAAAAATCAAATCATACATATATATTATTTGAACAGTGATTTATTAGTATTCTAGGTAATACTTGATACTGAAGCCATGGCAATCTTTAATCATTCTTTCAACATTTGAAATAATTATAACTTTTCCATCATTTATTTAGATTTTTTTAAATATTAAAAAATTGTTGAAGCAACAGCAACTACAACAGTTACTAGTTTTACATAAATATACATTTTCAACTTTTTATCCACTATTTTTAGTAGTCCATATCATAATTTATAATAAAATAGCTGTTTTACCTTGTTTTATAGAGTTTTGTAAAATATTTATGACCGAGACATTGACCAAAATTTATTTTTATCTTTTAAATTAAATATATTTCTAATCCATTTAGCAGAATTAAGGTGTTATTGTTTTGTTTATACAGATTCTTGATGTATATATACAAATCTTTAAGGTGCCTCACTACACCGTGAAATAGTTTCTCAAATCAGCAGAAAATTACTTGATTATGATAGAAAGCGTGATGGATAAGAAGTATACTGTGGAATCATTGTCAATGTCAAACATTGTGGAATGTCAAATAGGCGAACAAATGTGCAATTTTAGATAAAAAATTATGTTTTCAAAAATTTCATTCAGTAAACTTAAACAAAAGCCCCAGGTGGATTCGAACTCATGACCTGCGGTTCACAAGCCTGATACTTTAACCACTGAGCTATGACGATATACATCTGAATCGATTGATACAAACAGTTTAACAAAACATTTAAATCGCCATCTTGTGACGTAGTGTCTTAAAAAGTATAAGTCTCGGTGTAGTGAAGCACCTTAAACTAGCAATAACCTTTTTCTATGTACATTATTTAAAAGTTGACAATATATTTAGAGGATTTTGAATCAAAAGTCCATGTGATAAAGAAACTCTCCTTACTCTTTTCTATTTCATTACACATGTATTTAATTGTGTCTAGTTGTCTGCACGTGGCGAATCTCTGAATAAGCTTGAACTTTCAAGGTTTACAATTAGATATTGTGAGTGGTTTGAAGTATGTAAGACCTGTTGATGGATATGTTTTTAAACTTATTACACTACGATCACTTCCTGTCTCTTCTTGGAGTGCCTCGTTGATATTCCTTGAATGTAGGACAAATTCGTAGTCTTATACTAATTCCTATAGGTATTTCTAGATAGACGACTGTACAGCAATCATAGTTATAGGTTTTACTTACCGTCTTTATTGAATGTTTACATGACAAAATCGACTCCCATTCACAGACCTACATGTTTATTAAAATCTCCGTATTAACTACATATTTTCTAAATTTCAATGAGTAGTCGACGAAAGCAGGGCCTTTCGGGAGTATAAAAAATGTTAGGGGTTTCCTACTTCATTGACAAAGAGCAAATCAAAAGTATTTAAGATATTACATGTATAATTCAATGTTTCTATCTCATGTTGGATCCTAATGACTCTCCATTTTGTTTCAGATTGTGAAAATTAAGCTGTCTTATTTCTTCAAGATGTTAAGTGCGAGTGAATACATTCTGTAACTGAATGAGATATGCTATCAATGATATGGTGACATTTTGATTAAAATAACTTGTAACATTACCTCAATGCTTCGAAGATTTGCTTATTCTTGAAATGGGAGACAAGTTTGTAGGTCGTTGTAAATTAATGAATGATTTAAAAGAGAACTGGAAACAAAACAGAATTCTTGGAATTTCTGGATCGATGAGTGTCGGTAAAACTCGATATGTTAAGGAATTTCTTCGGGACTTGAAGAAGTCTGATGAGAATGACAAATATAAGATTGTTTCCATAGACTTCAGATCTGTTAAAACGTTCGAGGAGTATTTTAAAACTATTGCTAGTTGTCAAGGGATATCGATACAGGATGCAAAAGCAATTGTTCAGTGTGTGAAAAACAGTGAATATGTCTACATCTTTCACCATGACCACCAAGAATTAGCTAAATTGAAGTCTAGCTCTGGCGAGGAACTAACGAAAACATCTCAAGACAGTCTTTGGGACAAAATTTACGAAAGTGTCGTGAAAAACCTCTTAGATGACACCAACAATTTTTTTCTCATTATTTCCTCTACCGACGAGTTTAGATTTGTTGGATTTCGAAACCTTACTTGGAGTCAAAAGCTTCCGGAACTTACGGAGGATGAGTCGTTGGAACTTCTTGAGGGAGTTTGGCCGTCTGCTGAGAAGGATAGAGAATCCTGTCGGCATATTGTTAGACTCTGCAATGGTGTTCCGTCAGCAATAATCAACACAGGTAGACGTTGTGGGGGCTATGCTAAAGAACACGTTCAATAAGCTAACAGTTTAATGAAAAACGTCAAAAATTGCAAAATAAAATACATTTTTTGACATTAATGTCTTTTCTACGATGATTCATTATATAAGTAGTGCCTGTTCGGGAGGGTAACAGTTGAAATTGTGGGGTGTCAATTTCAACTGTTATCCTACCAAACAGGCACTATTTATTTTGTTATACTGAATGTATTAATTTTAAGGTGGTATGGGACATCTGTCGATATTAATGTGGATTAAAGTACTATATAGTTGAAAAATGTTCACCGGTTCAGAATTTTCAAATTTTACAATATTTAACCAAAAAACAGCTTTTAAAATATTTGAAAATGTAAAAATTGTAAAAACCCCAGCGGGATTCGAACTCATGACTTACAGGTTTATAGTAAACCCTCTAACCCACTGCGCTACAGAGTTAGATGACCATTTTTGGAAAAGAAACTACTTATATAATTACACTTTATTTTATTGTTTATTTCGATAAACAATACGTCACAACATGGAAGTGTCCCATACCACCTTAAAGAAAACTTTCCTGTTTTTATATTGGAATGAATTCTACGGCGGACCGTACGCGCATAATTTACGCGCATGTAACAATTCGTTGCGTTACCCGTTGTGTTACCCGTTGCCAAGTGTGTTGCAAACGCTGAGGGTAATAGAGCGGATTATAAACTGCGTATAAGCCAATCAGATTTCAGTATTTAACATGAAAGTATAATAATTAATTTCAAATCACACTACTCAAAGTATATACATGTACATTTCATATAAATAAAATTTATATGAATACCCTCTAAATAACCACTTACAATTTATACTAAGACAAACGAATAACGTTATGATAGGTTGGAAATAGTGATTGTTTAAGCACCAATAAAATATTGAATCTTTTCTTTATGATAGACATAAATATTAATAAAAATTGGTTCACTTTAGATGGAGAGAGTAAATCCATATATGTACCGATTTTAAGCGTTATTGTTTTGCACGTTTTTCAATATATATTAATTATACTTAGAGTCCGAGTATGATATATTGATTCTGGTCTCTTCTATTTTGAATGAAACTGTTTAGTCAGTAAGATATATGTATAAGCAGCATGCGGTCAAGTTTTGTTTTTTTCGCTATGTTTTAAGAAAGATAATCTTATAGGACATTTTTCAGAGCGTCCATAAAAAGATTTTTAAATAATTTGATTAAATTCCATGTGTATTTCAGTATGGAACAAGGAGCACTTTTTATATCAAAATACTTGCTCCATCAATTTAGTCATTAACTCATATTACTTGGATTTAGTTTCTAACTAAAGCAAGCAGCCGTGGTAAAAGTTAAACGGTCGTGTGTACTTTTTTAACAAATAGTTTTGTCTGGTTTTGAAAATTATGGATTGAATTATCTCTTCTACCTTTCATATTTTTTAAATTCATTGTAAGAATCTTTTTTTGGCAGGCCTTCTTTTGGATGAGGGCGCTTTTGACGTCCAGGAGACAATATGTTTATTACTGAAACACATCATTCAATTCCTTAGTGACGAATCCCTTCCAAATTCGGAGACATTACGTAAGGATGTTAACGATTATTATATATGGTCGAAATCCTACACATGTAATGTTTGACATAGTTTTATATGTTGGAAACAAAGATTGCTGAGATTTATTAAGTTACACATACGTTGGTTCTTATAATTGAGTTCATACAAAAATCAATAACAAGACTTCTTCTTAATCGTAGTATTTCTTATTTTATTATTCTCTATAATGTTGTGTTGTTTTGTTGTTGTTGTTTTTTTTGGAAAACTTTAAAGGGACTTGGACACAATTTGACTTTTTCCATTTTCAATGTTTATACTGATAAACTCGAGCTTTGTTTACATAACAATCAATTCTTACCTCTGTATCTCACTTGTAACTTGACTTTAACGTTCAATATTTTGGTCAATCATTTAAAATGCACCAGTAAACCATTTTATACAAAAAAAATAAAAATAAAATTTTTGATCTAAAATCGTGTCCAAGTCCCTTTAAGGTCCAAGTTATTATTGTGTTTATTTTCTCGCATTTTAGGCGGACAGCTGCTTTGGCGGTGGAATAATTTAAACAGCGCTCAAATGGACCATTTGGTGAAAAGTCTTGTAATCATTAAAAATACCTGTCCTATAACAGTTAAGGCATTAGCCGGACTGCATCGTAAGTTTCTTTTTAAGTGTTTTTCAGTACTTGTGTCACGATTATATCATGTCAGATTTATTTTATTTGGGGGTGGAATGGTAAAGAAGATGGGTGAATAAGGCATGTAAAATGCCCAAATGAGAAATGATTAGATACTGCAACATTCAAATACTAGTATCATTAAATCTGATGATTTTTAACAAACTAAATAAAAGCAATGTCTATTTAACGTAACATCGGTTTGTAACCCTTAGATATTTTAAATACTTGTAATAGGTTAATTCAAACTGATGTATGCGTGTCAAAACCTCCAAATAGTATCATATTTACAACTTCAATGCCTTTTCTTTTGTAGAGTGGGTCTGAGCTCCATATTTTAGTCATAGTCTAAATGCGATTCAATGGAATTTGAACCGATTTTAATCAACAAAAATGCGGAGAGATGACCCACTATACTTTAAAAAATTAATGTCATTTTGTAGCCCAACAATTGAACGTTTTAGAAAAATAATACAAGTCCGTAAATTTGTGGCTAACGTCTCATAGAGCATTTAAACAACGCACTTTGCTGTGAATGAAATGGCTCAGTGGTTAGAGCACCAGACATTAGGTAACTTTAGAGTACTTGGGTTTTTAGGCTGTGGGTTCGATACCAGCAAAACTCTAGGTTTAAAAATTTTTTCTTATCGTTTTTTTTTAAATATTTCAAACTGAATATAGTTAGAAATCACCTTTTTGTAAACTTGTATTATAACATAATATATTTTAATTAAAAGAATGTAGACTTTGAAGTTGTATTTTACGATAAAACCAAATGGGCAGTTGCGCCATCTTATTCCCCCATCTTCTTTAAAAAAAGCAATTGGCGAAATGAATACTCATAATTATAAACTGTCTTCTAAAAGATTTATAGCCATATTAAGGAATATTCTGAAACATGTAGTAATTTATCTCATTAATGATTGATACTTTTTAAGTACACTGTATGTACAATTAAAATGTTTATCTCATCTTTTGAACACTATGTCTCCTGTACATTTTTCTAGAAGAGTATGACGGCGTTGCTGAATTCAAGTTGCTTAATTTGCTGCCGTTGCTGAGGAGAAATCTTCTATCTGTCAACAAGGACGACAACTCTGTAAAACCTTGTCCTTTGATTCAGCATATGCTAGCGGCTGTAGATTATATTGATACAGGTGAAGAAAATTCATACCTAAGGAGAGAGAGAAAAAGGGGAGGGAGGGGGAGAGAGAGGAGGGGAGGGAGGGGGCGAGAGAGAGGGGGAGAGAGAAAAGGAAGAACAGAAAAGATTAGGAATTATTATTCCTGTATTTTTTTTTAGATGCACTTCGAAAAGAAATAAAAGCACAGATTTCAGCCTTATTGAAGCCATGGCGAATAGCGGAAGATGGTGATAACTGTTGCAAGTCATTGCCAAAAGAGTTGACAACTGTTAACGAACCTTCAGAAGACAATGCGCGGTCAGTAGACGTCCAACGACCACCAGGCATAACCACACATCGTCGACAATCATCGTGGAATGATGATAACAACGAACTCACGAAAAACTTGCGAAAAACACCGATGGAAAGCAACCAGTTAGAGGCCACTCATCCAGAACAGTCTTTAAACCTAAGCACTGATGAAAACAATTTTCAAGATTTGAAAAACCCTTCGGGATTTCAAGAGAGTCGACAGAATTCATTTACTAGTATAGAAAACAATTTGGACCGTGATTTTTCAGAGAAGGGATATGTTTATGAAGATAAGGACATGCATTGCAGCGGGGATTTTCCATTTTTTAAGCAAGATTCTCCTACAGATAGGAAACAATCTAACCTGCAGCATAGCACTGATCATACTCAAGACAATGGTGCTAATTCGGATAAGCCAGATATGTCAGAATATAAAGCTGGTCCTGAAATTTTGTTATCAGGCAAGCTTTCCTCAAGCAATGGAATATTTCTTCAAAGTCCAGGATATCATACAAACAACTCTGAACCAAACGCTGAATCAAGCTTCCATAATCAATCACGCCCGTCACTTACCCAGGGGGATCAGCTAGTTACTGTCTCTGGTTTAAAGTCCATTGAAACAAATGTAAGTGGATGCAATCAAGACGGGGCTGATGCCAATACAGAAAGCAGCAATCACGTGGCTCAGTCATTTCAGAATTCTCCAAAGAACAAACTTGGTGAAGCATCAAGTAGGACAAGTGTCGAACTCGAAACGAACATTCCAGATCCTTCTCTTCCACTGGATGTCACGCTCAGTGGTGAATCAAATATTTCTTTTCAAAATTTGCACCCTGCTCAAACTTCACAAGGAGACCAAAATATACAGTCAATTGACGTACACACACAGAACGAATCACATACAGGTTCTCCAACAACACTTAATGTGGAAGCAGAAGCAGAAGGTCAAATTCGTTCGAATAGTTGTACAAATGCCAGGTTTCTGATAGATGATAGAAGCTATTCGTGTGATGACAGCAATCGTCCACAAGTGCAAAAATGCCCAACATTGAAGCAAGGCACATTAATGGAAGGAAAAGCTAGAGGATTTCCTAACCAGAACGCCAATGGTTCCCCAACACAACACATGTCGTCTGATGTTTCAGAGAGTACTTCCGGCGTCTCCATTGAAAATGAATCACGTGACAGTGAGAGAACGAGTTCCGAAGAAAGCGAAGCCAATGAAACTACTAGTTCTTTATCATTTTCATCCATTAAGAGATTGATGCAAGGAATTGTAGAGTTATATAAGAGTACTGAATAAACGAAAAAGAGAAGCGTGTGGGATAAGACTTAAAGTTAAAATTTCAAGGCATTATTGATTGTGTCATCCGAGCATTATGTACAATGTAAAATTATTTAGTTATATGACGATTTGATTTGTTTGTTAAGCATTGACTTGTTCATAAAAATTATAGATTATCAATGATATATAACAGTAGTATGTGTTAGGAAGTTTGAGGTTATTTTCTATTTTGAGCTGCGATATCACTGAAGTATTACGACAAGGGTTTAGACTGTCTGTAATTTTCGCCCAGTATTATAATTTTTGTTATATACGTAGATGTTGATGACTTATTGGATCTTGTTAATAGGAATCAGTGGCATTTAATTCATTGGTTACAATGTAGTATATTACTTGATGACATTAATATTGTCTGTTTATTTCACGTGCCAGTTAAATTTACCAAAAATTCAGTTCTTTTATTATTTTATATTTTATTTTGCATAATGTATCCCATTTTTCAAAAAGCATAATACACTCTTGATTATATTATTCTTTTGATGTAAATGTTTTTTAATCATTTCTTTTTTCTTTTTTTTATTTTGCATAATGTATCCCATTTTTTCAAAAAGCATAATACAATCTTGATTATATTATTCTTTTGATGTTAATGTTTTTTTTTAATCATTTCTTTTTTTTTTATTTATTTCTTTTCTATGATAATTTAAAGCGTCTTGATTACATCACTAATCAAATTATATATGAAGTATACTCAAACGTTTATCCATACTTATGTATTAAATAAAGTTCCTCTTTAGACTTTACAATCAAAATGTCGTGTTCAAGGGTTTTTTTCCGAAGGGGGTCCTTCCAAGCCATTTTTAAGCCCCCTCCCTTTTCCATGTTTATAGTTCATAGTATGGTGCTTTTTAACTAGACTACAACTATAAAATGCATTACGCCAAAATACAAAAACAAGAGAAACCATTTATTTATATAACATTCATCAGTCTGTTCATACTGTCATGTTGTAAATTTTGATTTACTGGGTGGGTGTAAATACAAAATCTACAACATGACAATACGTACGGAATTAAGTTGCCGTATTTGTGTATACATATGTACTAGGATATAACACATTCTTTTACAAACATGTAATTCAGTCAAATTTAATATAGAGGATAAAATTGGGATCTAAAATTGATGTTTTGATAAGTTTGATACATCAAATGAATTTTTTTTTATTTTTATAGTTAATGTATCTTTTATACAAAACGACAAAAGATTATTTCGTCATGCCATACAGGGCACTTACCTGTTTTCTGGGTTTTTTTTCAATGTTAATAATACGTGTACTTTTTTTCCACTCATCCTATCCGAATGTTCGGATTCACGCGCGGCAGCGCATGTACATGAAGTCCGTACGTGCATGTAATTACAAGCAACTCCTCAGCTTGTAAACGCTTTTATTTATATTCTACCTTAATTATAGTTTAAGTTGTAATGTTATAGTATTTAATTTGTAAACTGTCCATTCAGCCCAGTTTGTATTCGTACAAATTATGCAGCTATGGAATTCATTTCTCTAAACTTCTTTTATATGTTTACAGTTGCATAATATCTCTAAGTCTACCTTTGGTGCTTATAGAAACATTTTTAGAAGTCGATTTGATAGAGTAAACCATCTTGGATAATAAATTGAAAATCAATCATTTTCAAACTAATTGTATTTTTATTAAGTAACGCTTGCTCTGTAGGAAGCTGTTCCATATATATATATATATATATATATATATATATATATATATATATATATATATATATATATATATATCTATTACTGGGGTTTTTTTGTAATAAATGCATGCAACATTTTTCTGTCATGATGTTGGTTTTAATCCTGATCCACTGTTACATGAAAAATAGATACTGCTACAAGGAATCCATTGTCGGATATTATTTCGAAAGCGAAAATGACCTAAACTGGTCATATAATAAATGTTTTCATGTTTAATATATTTCAGTAAAAACAACCAATACAAATTAATCTATGCTTTAGCCAAGTCAGAATGATTGTATATATGTACATTTAAAAGTTCTTCTTTAAATCCATTCATTATACTTTCCAAATGAAAGCTGAATACTATAATACACTAATATGTACTAGTAAATAACAACACACTGTGTGGAATTAGCAACGACACGCTGCAGCTATTTAATATTTGGCATATTAAATGTACAAATACATAAATATGGCATAAAGTTGGATCACATGATTTATTTTATTTAATAAAACAATTCTGAAAATTTAAACTTTCCGCTATACGTGTCGTCCTAAACTGGTATTTACATTTAACACCTGAGCAATTCTTTATATAGCCTTGCTGTATAATAAACCGGTTCTTAATTAAGAACCGGGTGACACGAACAGGTATTCGATTAAAAACCTTATATTTCCGGATAATTAATTCATTATTATACCAAGTAGAAATTGAATTCTGTCTAATTCGTCCCTCGAACAAAAGAAATCATACATGTATGTACCCTTTTTATAAAATGTACAGTATGAATAACTGGATTTTTATTTTTAAAAAATAGTCCGACAACGGAGTCCCAGTGGTTACTGCCATCCGATTTTTTTGTGTATTTTTTTTTTTTATTTGCTTTTTGGGTTTTTTTTTTGGGGGGGGGGTGTGTGTGGGGGGGGGGGGGGGGGGTAAATGGTCACAAGATCAAAATCTCCAAAGAATGAGTTGAAAAACCCAATTCAGATCCTATTATTTTAAAACATACGCATATAGCTATATTGTATTTTATGCAACGTGCAAAATATCCATCTGATCAGATTTTTAGCACATGTATTTAATCGAATAAAGAAATGCTTTGAGATTTGAATAATAAATCATTTGGTAGAAATAGATTATATACAATACGTACATGTACCATGATGTACTGTCTTCTTGTTCAATTATTTGATTTAATATGCGTACGTATCAAAGTAGAGCATACAGATATAATACACAATTTCTCTACAATTCATTCCTTTAAAACTTTGATTATATTTTATTACATAAATTTTCATTAACATGACATGAGGGAAAATTTTTGCACGCATTGCTTCAAACCTAGGTCAAAATGGTCGCTTCTTTCTGTGGAGTGTGAAATTAATAAAAATACAATTTGTCCATACTGTATCCAATATTTCATTATATTTCACCACAGGCACTTTTTTTTCTGTTATATATACCAGTAGTTTACTCCATAAAATCATTATAATACTGTGGGGGTAACGCTGTGCGTTAAAGCGCCTGTTTACCATGTTTACTTGGCATTTCACCTCACACGTAAAAAAAATATTGTATTTTGTGATTTGAATTAAATTAATATCTAGTTATTGAAACCATCAATATGTCACTTCAGTTTGATAAAACTTCAAAAGCAAATTTGAAATCTAGGGGTGTAAACAGGGTAAAATGTAGACAGGGCGAGCATAATGAAACCCTTTAATCTGTTAATACTGCTTTTGAGACAGCCCCTGGATTCACTTTTCAAAAGACGGCGCTGCGGTTCGCACTTCCGTTCAAGAAAAAAAGGAGACAATCCCAAGTCAACCTCGATAGGTATGTTATGCTTCTTTTAATTTCGAATTGAGATTTTTTATGGGTAAATTAATAGTTTGATATACTATGTGGTGTCTTTCATGCAGAGGTTGAATTCAAATAACCCTAGGCATAAGATCTTGCTTGCGTCGAAATGCCAAAACACCGATTGTCCCAGCCCATGCTGAATGAATGAATGAATGGGGGACAGTAGTCTGTCAGTAGCTTAAAGCCTTAAACTGTCACGTTAATTTTTTATGGCTGTGGTACGGTGAACTATTAGAGGACACACTATTACACATCTGGCAAATAACATTTATGAATTGCGTTTTCATGTATTCATTTAGAAATGGAGACATAACTGGATATTTCAGCTGCATTGGTGGTCATCTTCATCTGGTCTTAGTTTATGTATTGTATTTCTTAATGAATAATGTGTGGTGTATTTGCATGGATGTCATAATTATCTGCAACTTTATATCTTCTAATGAAATTCACCCCACTATTCTACTGGCTACGGTCAGCAGGGATAGCATAAGCATTTGAAAAATCATGTAGTAATCTACTTTGTGATTTAATAGCTACTGTAAAAGTGGTAGTAAGCAGGAAGACTGACTTTCTAGTGCAACTATACTGGTGTGCGACCAGTTCTCCCCGAGTACCATTTCTCGCCAGTACATTGTGACGTCATTTTATCAACACATAAAATTATAGATGAAAAATGACGTCACAATGTACTGGCGAGAAATGGTACTCGCGAGAACTGGTCGCACGCCAGTAATGTACATCTATACAGCAAACATGAACTTGTATCACCAATCTTCTGAATCAATATTGAAACACGTACAGTATAATATGCCATTTATAATCATATATATAGATTATTACATGTACATGGCAATTTTTATATCGTGCATCCTACAGTAGCCCAAAGTCACTGTATATCAGCCCAAAAGCCGTCAGGCTCGAGGGCTGATATATGTCAGGCTCAAGAGCTGATATACAGCGATTGAAGGCTAATATAAGAAGCAATAAAAAAAATTGTCATGTTATGATTTTTATATCATATACTTTTAGAAAATATTAAAGAAGCAATAAAAAACATCATGTGATGAATGATTATTGTTATCAAAACGCTCCATGTCTATATATTCAATCTCTAATAATAAACTTTCCTGAAATTTTGCGCCTTACCAAGTTGATATTATCTTCGGTGATCAGAGTTGACGAGGAATTATTTGTCATAATAGCCGATTATTAACGGAAAGGGGTGTGATATTATTATAACATATGGAGATTGCTGGAGAGGGGTGTGATATAAATCTTACATCACACCCATGGGTTTATATCACTCCGGTAGGTATCTTTATAAATCATAACACTGAAAGATCAAAAACACTTTTATTGAAAAAAATAATTATCATTCTCATTTATTACCGTAGTACCATATCGTTAAAAATACCGTATCAGTTCAAAAATACCGGTATGGTATCGTACCGTTTCATCCTTAACGGTATCCAACCCTAGTGAATTTTATGTTTATATCGCATGGGGCGGAAAATGGTATATTTTCTAGAAGTGTACGATATATCATCATTCATCTTAGATTTTTTGCTCATTTATTTTTTATTGTTCAGGAATTGTCACATTTAATACTAAGCTACATATCTAGAAAGAGCATTTTATTAATAAGAATAAAACTTGATGGCATTTTTAGCTTTCCTCTCCATAATTTTTATTATGAATGGAAAAAGAAAACTGCAGTAGGCCTATAAGGAAAATTAATACTGGTATTCTAATACTTCTTTGGGGCTAGTTCAAATGCATACATACCCGGTACTCAAGAACAAATCTGTGATTTACTGGTGTATGTACATAAGGTATGGAAAATATAAAAAATACATTTTATAAGATAAAAAAAAACTTTAAATTTATTGTTAAGTCTTGTTAATTCGTCATGATCATGTTCGAGTCCAAATTCTATAACAATGTCAGAGAACATACAAGAAAAACAATTATTATTCTGAACACATATTTGTTCATTCCATTGACCTGTTTATTTTCTGTACAATATCACTACAATACTTCAGTTTTTCTTCTATAATCTTCACCATCTTCCTTTAAATGTCCAGTCTAGCTGAGCCTAGAATAGTTGTTGGAATCTTGCAAAATATCTGTGATTTACAATGTAAATGTTTTGAGTGTTGTTTAATTTGTCACTTTTATGTTCTTAAATTTACATTTGATCATTTAGAAGAATTTTATAAGAAGGAAGAAAAATGTTAGAATCATCTATGAACTTTATTAGTATATGAGATGTACCGTAATACATGTACTATAATTACACCAAGTTTTTCATTAAAAACCATTTAAATTCTGTCTTTAAATTAGGCTAGTATGGAACACCTCCATACTAAGCCATACTTCCTAGTGTCGAAATAAACAATAAAATCAAGTATAATTTTATATAATTGTACACCTTAAAAAATATTATCTAAGAAATGGGTTTTGAGCATTAGCTACCAATCTGTAAGTCATGAGTTCAAATACCGCTGGGCCTTTAAAAATTTTTCCCTTTCTAAAAAAATTTAAACAAGTGTTTTGGTCAAATACTGTAAAATTTGAAAATTCTGAAATGACAAAAGTATTTGGATTATAATGTACTTTTATCTAAATCAATATCAACAGGTGTCCCATACCACCTTTAAAAGCTTTGGATTCTTTCTTATGCAGGGCTAAATTTCTCCCCATTTATTAAAGACCCCGTAAGAAAATTCTTTATCAACTGAAATATATTGTAAGAAATATATTTATTGTTCTGTGAACAAATCTTTCTTTTGAATTAAAAAGTGATTTGAAATTTCTTTAAAATCCGAGAGAGAGAGAGAGACTGAGACGAGAGGGAGAGAGAGAGAGAGAGAGAGAGAGAGAGAGAGAGAGAGAGAGAGAGAGGGAGAGAGAGGAGAGAGAGAGAGAGAGAGGAGAGAGAAAGAGAGAGAGAGAGCAGTATTGATTTTGTTTATGTGTGTCACATCTGTTTGTTACAGGAAAAAATGTTAATTTTTGTAATAATTCTCCATCAGAGCAAATCTAGTCACCATGATCATGCTGCTTTTTATTCTCTCCCTGCCAGATTGACGTCTGGGATCACATTTTAAAAGATGGCGGAGGAGAAGGGGGAGAAAATCCCCATGCTGGAGAGCAAGGAGTCTGGTATGTACTATGTACTAAGATAGACTGACGCAGGGTTGTATCTAAAAATTGTTCCGAAGTTGAAGGAAGAAATAAAAAAGCAGAAGGGGGTCTGGAGGTCTAGCATAGCTAGATTGTGTTTGAAATGCAAAAATAGCCGGGTAATTACGTCACTTTAGGCGGGGGAATTTCCATGCCTCCCAGGTCCTAAAGATGACTCTGCTAACGTTTGTGCCTCTACTCTGTTAAATTATTTTGCTAAATTCTTATAAATTATTAGCATATGAAATAAAAGATGTTGAATATACATACAATGCATGTGTATTGGAATGCTCATTTTGTAATATTTGCATTCACTTTCTTTCCCCCTATTTAATTGCATTCATTTGACCGATTTGAGTGAAATTTACGCATAACACAGAAGACCCAATCATCAGATCTGGTGCTTCATCGGTGATTTCATTCAGTCTTCCTTCAGTATTTCTCAGAGAACATGAAGAACATGACTGACTCTCTTTGCGACTTCATACCGGATCATGACCTGATATTATAGTTACGCTGATTAATATTTGAATTCATTGATGTAATTATTTTTTAACAGTCAAATGAATCCAATTGATTAATTTCTCAGTATACCAAAATTTAAGTCATCAAATTACAGAGTGAAAAATAAAATTGTGTTATTAGAATTCAAAACGCTGTGCACTATTTTTGTCAGCATATTTCAGCTGTTCCAATGGCTCTTCCTTAAATTGTGCATTACTCCTTGGATAAGGCAGAGATTTTGAAAAATAAATCATATTTGCAGAAAGGGAATAAATGTAAAAAACAAAATGTAAATATAACCATTGAATCATTATTTTTTAGCTCACTTGAGCTGAAAGCTGAGAAATTGAAAAGAAATTAGGAAAAAAGAAATTAGAAATTAAAGCATGTTGAGCTGATCACATTTTGTCTGTCGTCTGTCTGTCCGTCTGTCTGCAAACTTTTCATATTTTACACATCTTCTCAAAGTTCTGTTATCTGATATATGCCATGCCTAGTTCCCTAAACTCTACTCTCTGTGTTCTGTAGATGCCAACGACTCTCTCAATGTGACGGCAGATACAGCTGAGGACTCTCCACTGACCAGCAGTAAGTGTTACACATTAAAATCTCTCTGTTTCTCTTGTAATATTATCAGATGATGATAGATATTAGATAAAGACTAAGGATAGATAGTTAGATACCGACTTTCTACCCCTCCCCTCTCTCTCTCTCTCTCTCTCTCTCTCTCTCTCTCTCACACACACACGTCTGAGTGCTCCCCCCAAACCCCCCTCTCCTCCACATTTGATCACCCCAGACCGCACCTACCACCTCTACCAAACATTAACCTTCTTTTACCATGTTTATCATCTCCAAAATACAATTGCTCTGTCATTGGTTGTAAAACAAAATGTCTTTAACCGAGTAAGAGAGAAGGGAGGGAGATAGATTTGTTGGCATACATGTACTACTTAGTCATTTAAGTTTTGAGATTTCCCCTCAATATTACCTGGACCAGTATTACAAATGACCTTCACCTCTACTTCCACACCTGTATTCGGATCATCGCACAGTTCTATTTTCACCTGGGGATACATCTATACAACATCTTTATTGTGGCATTTAAAAGAACATCCTGGGATTTAATAAGTGCTATTGTTGAGAAGTTATGCCAGGAATCTAGAGCGATATCTTTTGATTGTGTCACAGAGGAATGTGTTCTCTCGGCTTCATTCATGAGGATGTAACATTTTCTCACCTGGATATTTGGAGAGTTTTGCATGACTAACAGCAAAGAATGGGATTAAATTATAAAAGTATCTGTGCAAAGAATTTTTTGTGGGCATAGTAGGAAAAATATTATTGCAAGGGAAGAAACAAAAAAGAACTTGTAAAAGGAGAGATTTCCTCTTTGTTTATTTAGCAGATTTGATTTAAACCTTGAGTATTTTTTTCCGGGTATGTACATCTTGTATTAGTAAAGTTGCCTTCCATCAATCAGTGTAAACAGGAAATGAGCTTTGCTTTGGTGAAATCTATGCACATTGACTAATGCAGGCAAGGCAGACATAAAGCAACTAAATCGTATGCAAAGGAAAGGGAAAAAAAACCCTGGAACAGTTAATTTCAAATGTACATGAGCATGATCAGGAAGATTAACAATGTGCATGCGTGGAATAATACTTCTGTGTCTTTCTTCCTAGTTTTACTCAATAACTAAAACAACTTTGTAAACAAATCTAGACTTTCAAAAATGGCTGATGATGATAAGCACCTCATGACATCAAGTAGAACTCGGTTGTCATATGCTCAAATGACTCGTTTACCTGAGTTTGAGTTCCACAACCCTTTAGCTACAGGTTCATTTTTTGGATGTTTTACAGAAAATTGGATAATGGACAGATTTACAATATTTTCTGAGTCTCTCTCTCTCCTCTCTTCCTCTTTCTCTCTCAATCTCTCACTCAGTCTCTCATAGATTCAGTATATTATACATGTACATGTACTCTTACAATCTGCATATTTATTCCCAACTGCTGAATTATTCATATTGCCTGTTTAAAATACAATGAAGTGCATTGAAGTGGTAAAAATATTCGTTTGAATAAAATATTCTAAACTTTGTTTGGAACGTCAATTGTTACATAGGACACGCCCATTTATTTTATAACAAGGAAAACAGTATTCGTAACAATGCTTTCTGAACCGCTCATCTTCTAAACAACACAAGCAGGGCTGCGGACCGAAATGTGGACACAAGCTGAATCCTGATATTTTCTCCGTATATGTTTTCCATGCCCCGTGCATATCCCAGTCCCCTCAACAAGCTGCGAACACAGCAACAAATGCAGAAGATTGAAGAAGGCGAAGAACATAGCCTACCCCTCTAAAACGAAAAACTGAAACATGTGCATATATGTTGTAAAAAAAACTTTTCTTTATTTGCAATACAGTGCATGTAACAGGAAGTTCAAAACACAAAGTTACTAAAAATATTCTTATTTTGAACAATATTACTGTTTCTGCACATAGTTGGAAAGAAAGAAAGTTTGTGCTTTTGTTTTTGTGTATAATGTGCGTGTGTGAAATTCATGCTTGTGTTGTGAAGAAGAGGGGCGGTTCCGAAAGCATTGTGACGAATACTGTTTTCCTCGTTTCAAAAGAAATGGGTGTGTCTTATGTAACAATTGACGTTCGATACAAAGTTTTATTAGAATATTCCATTCAAACGAACATTTTTACCACTTCAATGCGCTTCACTGTAAAATAACATTATTATTAGTCAGTTTTCGTGTACATGTCTTTCTCAATTTTTAATGATGTCAAGTGTAAAGTATAATATCCAATACTATTAACACTTTGGATGCATTGCTTTAATTACCACAGCCAAAACTCTATATCAGTGAACAACTGCTACAAATCATTTTTTTTAAGCCTCGCAGCAGTGAGATTGAATTAGATTTTAAGACTGTATTAGGATTCTTGATTTTGCGTTTATTTTCACCAGACGAAGTAATGCAGTCCCAGACCAATGGCGGAGGTAAACAAGTGAGCGCAGGCGCACCGAAGAAAGTGGAGGAGGAAGAGGAAGAAGATGCGGACGTCCAGGACAAGAGGCCCAGTGTAAGGGCTATATATACATATGTATTACTAAATACTGAAATACATAAGGACTAAGACTTAGGAGAAAGTAAGGCCTAGGTTACATTGTAATACAGAGGCCCACTGTAAGGTTACATAGATAATACAGAGGCCCACTGTAAGGTCACCTTGATAATACAGAGGCCCAGTGTAAGGTTACATTGATAATACAGAGGCCCAGTGTAAGGTTACATTGAAAATACAGAGGCCCAGTGTAAGGTTACATAGATAATACAGAGGCCCACTGTAAAGATTACATTGATAATACAGAGGCCCAGTGTAAGGTTACATTGATAATACAGAGGCCCAGTGTAAGGTTACATTGAAAATACAGAGGCCCAGTGTAAGGTTACATTGATAATACAGCGGCCCAGTGTAAGGGTTACATTGATAATACAGAGGCCCAGTGTAAGGTTTACATTGATAATACAGAAGCCCAGTGTAAGGTTACATTGAAAATACAGAGGCCCAGTGTAAGGTTACATTAGTATCACTTATAGAGAAATACAATATGACCAAGACTTAGGAAGAGGTAGTAAGGCCCAGTGTTAATGATACTTAATACAGAGAAATATAAGGAAAAAAAGAATAGACCTAGTAGATTGAGATAGTTATAGGCCCAGTGTAGATTGAGATAGTTATAGGCCCAGTGTAGATTGAGATAGTTATAGGCCTAGTGTATATTGAGATAGTAATATACAAAAAAGACCTTGTGTCTAATTCAAAACATAATTTGGTCTTCTTTAGAGGTTAATTAATAAGATATCTTCAGCAATATAACTTCAGCAGTATTAGAAGTCTAATATCAATCTCTTATATTTACATTCGTCAGTGTCTTTGCCTGTGATAACACTACGTATCGATTTTGTACTATATAACTCATAAAGCCAAATTGAGGCGCCAGCAGGGTTTGCTTATTTATGTTTAGTATTTAATCGTACGATGGTTTAAAACTATATAAGTAATAAGGAATCACTCTATGAATATTATGAGGTTATAATTTCGGTCGGGGCGAGATCAAATCTATCATAAAGCCCTTCGGGCTTTATTGGATTTGATCACGCCCCGACCAAAATTATCACCTCTTAATACTCAAAGAATGATTCCTTATTCCTTATGAATTATCAAGATCAAGACGAGAATAGTGATTTTTAATTTTTACAAAAGAAGATTTATCTGAGAATTTTTTTTTTTGCATGGTACAGTATAGCCAAGCAGCATGTTGCTGTTGATAATTTCAGAACATTGGTTGACTTGTTTTTGTCATTATATTGTCATTTGAATGGCCAATATCCAGATGTGTTAGTTTATTACTATGTTAGTTCATAATACAAAATATGCATATAAATTATGACAAATTATGATGAATTGTTACCGTACTTAATCATGACAGATTTATTTTGAATTCCTCTTCCTGTGTACAGCAAAGCAAGGCCTGCTTATTCTGATGTTGACTTAAATGTTTATTTTGCTTTTCATGTGATATTTTGATGGGTCGTCTGATATTTATCAAGGTTTAAGTGAAGTTATCAGTGACTATTTATAAATGGTGACTTACTTTCTAAATCTCTCCTTGCTCTATATATAGCAGCCATTGGACCAGGAGTTGGTGGTAATTTGCCGCAGCATGCCGTCTGCTACCATAAACAAGAACTTTACTTGTACAGACCTAACTGTCCTGTTCATTTTGTTTGTTTGTTGTTTGAGTCTGTGCCTCTCTAAGTTTAAGAGATCAACAATTTTTCATGAAGTGCATTCAAATGATATAGTATTTAATTGTGCATCTGTAACACAACTTTCATATCTATGTACACGTTACTCTAAAATAATATCAAATAGTTGTGACAAAATTGCATTGCAATTTTAAAATAAGCCAACTAGCATCTTCTTTAATTCAAATGAGACTCTCCTAGCTTTGAGCATCCCTGTCTTCTCCTCCCCCCACTCCCCCCAACAAATTAAATCGGTGAAATTTTTTTTTCTTTTATTACATTTTAAAGTTACATTGCATTATTACTTAAACGTTTACAAATTTCTCTAGATATGATATTATGTATTCAGATTTTCTTCTGTCTTAAAGTAATACTTTTTTTACCATTGCTTCAACTTTCTTTGACGTTGACAATTATTTTTATTTAAAAAAATTGAAATATTGAATTTTTGATTATAGAAACCTCGATCGTATGAATATTATTTACCGTATCTTAATTTTAAGATGTCAAGAAATAATCAACATGCCAATTAAAATAGATTCCCTTGACTATCAGACTTGAGTGTTTTTGTTGAAGTCTGTACAAAAAGTGTGTGATTTGTGCATGCATGTACTATGTAAGGCATGCATTGAGGTGTGAAAATAACAAGCTCATCATCCAGGAACAGATTTAATCCAATATCTTACCTCGGTGAGGGAGAGTTATCCTGTTTGTCCGACATGTATTGGGGGAAGTCAAAATATGTGAAATACTCCTTCAGTAAAAATTTGTGGTCCATAATTACAAGATTTATTAACAACAATTTTGGAAAATAACAGTTACCAGTTTGAGCAATGTAAAAAAGCAGTGTGACATAGTCCTTATTGAAATATGTTTCATTGATTCTACATAGTAAAGTTAATTCTTAAGTTTATAAGGGAAGTCAAAGTGTGGTTCATACCTATCATATGTAGGCAATTGTTCTTGATCACATTTCTTTCTAGGTCATTCAAAAAAAATTTCTTTCATTGCTATTTCATATGGATGTGTAATGGCAGTTTATACGTTTGTAGGGCCGTAACATGTTTTTCAAGGACGGTAAGAAGAGGATCGACTACATCCTGGCCTGGAGCACAGAGGGGAAGCCGGAGAAACTGGCTCACTCCCAGGAGGCCAGAGCGGTGTTTGAGGAGAACCTGGAACAGGAAGGGCTCAAACTGGAGAAAGATGAGGTAAGATACACTTGGACGTACAGCTGAAGTTTTATTCTGAAAACCTAATGCCAATTGTAAGTGTATTAGATTAAAATCTACAAACGCAAATTTTCGTTGGCCGGATTAAGGTTTGGTTTAAAATATTTTGTTGTGTTTCATTAATAGATCCAAATTCCTACTGTATGTGTATTGCTCCAGTAGATTATCATGCAAAAAAACATGAAGCACAAATTTTCATTGGAGATTTCATTTTGTTTATTTTGGTATTAACACATAACAGATATGTTTGATCTTGCATAGTAATATTCTTGACGTTTAAATTTGTACAGAAAGAAGGGGAGGAGGTCCACTTCCTGAAGGTCCACGCCCCCTATGAAGTTCTGACCCGCTACGCCGAAATCCTCAAAGTGCGCATGCCAGTCAAAAAGGTGGGTACTGCCAAATAATTTAATTAAAGGATTAATGCAACATGCATACATATTATAATAGCTTAATTTATGTTTATAGTGCATGAAGTAAAATTTTTGTTTTTATTTTATGAGAGTTAACAATCAATGGCAAAGTTATTACAGGCACTAATTTTGTTCAATATCTTGTTATTATTATATGAATATATTATTAATAATCAAATGAATAGAATAAAGCTTTTCTAATTGCAAAGGTGACCCCAGAAAATGTTTTCTCACACATTGTAGGGTACGGGCCTAATTTCATTAACTGCATTGCTTGAACTTGACTACTGACCTTAATTTGTCATAAATATTGATCATTCTTCTCGGAAAGGAAAATTCATTGGCAGGGGCAAACTACTAATTTTACATCAATTACTTTGTCTTAATTTACTTATGATTTTAATAGCTCTAACTAACCAAAATTTGCTAGGGGTAGGGATTGTGTAGATGGGGTTGGAGTGAGTTGGTCATTGACAAATATTGCCTTGATGAGGAGGGAAAAGACGGTAGGAAAAGTTGGGAATATGTCAGCTTTGTCAACATGTATTACAAGACATATTAAAAAAAATCTGGAATTATCAAGAATCTGCACGCCTATCATCATTTCGTCTCCTAAAAAAAAAATCGAAATTGCTTTGTGTCACCAACTGGAAAGGGTATTGGGAAGGTATCATTTAAAAATAAACCACCAAAGAATTGCAGGGAAAAAACTCTGACATATATCAGCTCTTATTACTAGTCTCCTACCAGTGAATAGGGAGACTGTAACTTTTATCTCTGGCTGTCATTCTGTCCCCCACTTGCTTCCACAGCTAGTACTTCCAGAATGCCTGTTTGTAATGTCTAACATGTTTTCTTGCTATGATCGACAGAGTCTGGACTTGGACAAGATTCAGCAGAAGTATGCCAAGCTTGAGGTACTTGTTTGTCTCACTGTGTTTCATGCCCTCCCTGGCGCTCTCTTATTTAACATTGCAATGTAGTGTTTGTCTTCTTCTGATCTCATTGGTCATACTTGGAATTGTACGTTGGCTGATATATGAACTCTGCTTCTTTCTTCCTGTGCTCATTGGTTAGATTCTAAACCAATAATATTGATTGTGAGGTTTAAATTTTTGTAGAATAGATAAGTGTAATGGAAGTAATAAAAAACATACACAACAGGTTTGTAACAAGGGCCAGGAGTGGTTTTTTAAGCTGACAATTTGGTAATAGTTAAGGGGTAAAGATTTAGTCAGTATTCAAATGTGGGTGGGGGGGGGGGGGGGTCAGTTTTTAATTTTGAAAATTTTTATCTACTTGGTATGCTAACTGTAAACCAACATTTATTCATTACAAATTTATATTGAAAGTTTTCAGTGACTTTTTGGTTTATTTTTCCACATTGTGCCAAAAGAGAAATTTTCTTGCTGGCAAATTAAATTTGTTTTACAGTACACTGTGTGCTTTGACCACTTATATTGATAAGAATTATGTTGGTATAGAATATTTTTGAGAGCATTAAGAAATCAGTTTAGATGAAAAGAAATTCTTCGAAAGCTACTGTTTTAATTATGTGTATTAAAAAGTTACATGTAATGTATATGTAAAAAATGAAATCTAGCTGGTATTTGAATAAGAAGTCATGGAAAAAAGAATTGTGAATTTTTGCCTTGACTTGACTTAAATTTACTTTTAGCTTAAATACAAATGCATTCAAGGTCCTGATCTTGATGTAAGTAATTTAAGGAAATTTTAACCATAAGACACAAAGTGTGGGGTGTTTCTTCAAAGTACATAACCAACCTTTTCACAGTCTAAAGTATATTGATCCGATTTTTTTTATTGTGTGCTTGTATAACCTCATTTTTTTTTGGTTGCTTTAATATTTGACCAGTGTAAGTTATCATTTTGATATGAACCTTTTCACTTTGAATCAGAGATTTAAAAAAATGAATAATTACATCTATCAGAAATATAATTATGCTAAATGATTATGAGAATTGGCTCATAAATAAAGGACTTAGTCTATGTAGTAATGGCAATTTTGACTTTCGTTAATTTTGAATACGAGCTTGTATAAGACAAGATCTTTTTTGAATCAGATAATCAACCATTAGATCTGATATTTGACATTCAAACCTTTACGGTATTTAGATATGTGCTTCTTTCAGTTTCTGTTTATAATAGACTAGACTTGCTTTTTGCTTTTTTTTTGTATAATCAATTGAGAATAAAAGGGTAAGATTTTGGAGGTGATCAAAATATAATCAAACTGGGATGATAATGTGTATGTGTGATTTAGGATAGTATGAAAAGAAATGTAACCCATGTATTACATTAGTTCATCTGTGAATGCAGGTATTGGATTATTTTATCCATATTTAGTACATTCACTGGATATTTTTATTGTCAGTACTTTTATCAGTTAAGTGCATGGTGTCCATGTATACCAGATGAATTATCCATGAATGGATGGAATTATCCATCAATTATGTATTGGATGAGAATATCCATAATAAGTACAGCATCGATAAAGCATTGGATAAGGATGAGTTCATCCGTTAATGCATATACTAGTAACTATTAGATTAATTTATTCGTCGTAAACCTAAATCTTTTTCTATATATTGTAGACACAAACTTTTTTTTAAAGAATACCATTTATATTAAATGGAGAGAATAATTATTGTTACATTAGATTAATATTTCATCATTATATAGTCTATAAAGCTATATAGAATGATCACAAGCGTTCCACATACTCAGTATAATGTATATATTCTTGACCCTGCTCAGAAAATCTTGATAAAGCTGGAGGGAGGAGGCTTTCATCGCCGGGCGGTGGTATGTCACTTCCTTCACGATTTGGAATTTCCGTTAGCGTTGTTGTCCTGTCAGCTATTTTTTGGAGTTGCCGTGAATGCCTATTGTTACAGCATGTTTGTGTCTTGTTTGTCTGTCCGTTTGTCTGTCTGTGTGTGTGTTTGTTTGTTTGTTTGTTTCAGTAACCTTGATGATAATGAGTTTATACAGTTTTAAATATTTCACCATAATTAAATGTGAAATATATTTTGAAATTCTTTTTTTGATATATAGAATCAAATTTAAATGGTTTTAAATGATTTAATATCAATTCTTAAAGCATTGCTTAATTTTGAATAAATTTATTCTGATTTTCTGAAAAATTTTCTGGGTGTCATAATTTTTTGAAAGCATGTTATCTCATGTATTACATGCAGATAGTTACTATGCTTCTTAAAAGCATGAAGTTGAAGCACTTGAGTCGTAAGTGTTTTTACCAAATAACAAAAACAAAATGACAAGTATTTACCTGATTTGAATTTTCTGGAAATAAAAAAGATAAATATAATATATTTTTCAATGGTGTGTAAGATATGTAAAAGTTGTAGTGAACAACTATGGTGAGAATGTGCATGCCCTTACATTTTTCAAATTCATGTATCAGTTACCTGTTGTATATTTAGCTGGAATTGGAATCAAGCAGATATGGAGCTTGTTAGAAGATAAATATAAACTATAGTGCATATGGTACACTGCTACACACATGGTTTACTGACCAATTAAGGAAAAAAAGCAGCTATATAGGGCAGAATATTTGAAGGTTAAAGCTGGCAAATGTAGATTGGACTGAAGAAGATTTGAATTTTACAAACAATCATAGTATGAAATATTGAAAGGAATATCTTAGCACGCAAGGAGAACAACTCTTTCAAACCACCAAGAGCTTTTGAGTGTTTCTAGAAACTAAAATATCGTCAAGACTGATTGTAGCTCAAAGGGTCAAACATTCTTTGTTTTCAGGGTATATTCAGAAATACTGATAAATTTCATTGCATTTAATACAAATTAAAACATGTGCAAATACAGTATAAGGATTTGATTTAATATCTCATGCATTGTTTAAGAGAGTTGAAATCGGTTAAGGAAATATGCTATGCTATTTTGTGTACAGAATTTTCCTGTAGTAACAATGAATAAGCTCAGTGTACATAAATATAGTAGACTGTCAATTTTTTGATCCTACTTTTTTCAAGCTCTTATGTTCTGGAAAATTGATAAGATATGTTACTTTTACAGAAGTTGATTGAAAATTTTCATGTATTTGGTACATTTTTCATTTCCATTGTTTTTCAGAGTATTTAATTTCACATGTGGTTATTTGATAAGACATACCAGTATGTAATCAGTTTAGAAGATTAAATTTAAATTATTGCATCAATTTACAAATTGTATTCTTTTCTAAGTCCCCTTTCTTTTGCTTTTGTTCCTCTTTGAGTTTGTATTTTTTATTTTATTATTTCATTTTCACCTGACTGACGTATTTATTTTCCACTGATCTTTGACAATTTTGATATTTTCCAAAATTATTTATTAGAATTTACAGGAATGGATACATTAATGTTTATAGTCGCATATTTATATTTGGTTTTTTTTTCCTTTATATTCTTCCTTGTATCAAATAAACTTAATTGTCATGCATATACATGAACAAAATGTGCAAATATACTCAAAATAATACAATTAGTTACATGCATTTATTAAGTAAAAAGCTTGATTCTAGTTTGTTCTATACACAAATAAAACTTTCTTTCTTATTTATGGGATAGCCATGTATCTCTTCTACTAGCTGTCGATAAATCAAGGTATGATAAACTACAATGTGTATTGTAGACCCCGATAAAGGCCGTCAGTACGCGACTGTGGGACACAATGACCAACATCACCAAGAAAGTGTTCACTCCCTTCCAGCTGGACGAGGAGGTGGTCAAACCGATCAAGAGGAGGTTTAATGTGGCCTACAGTAGAGACAAGGAGTATCTGTAAGTGTAGAAATGGTTCAATATCTGTAGGTGTAGAGGGGGTCAATATCTGTAGGTGTAGATGGGGTCAATATCTGTAAGTGCAGATGGGGTCAATATATGTAAGTGCAGAGGGGGTTCATTATCTGTAAGTGAAGAGGGGGTCCAATATTTGTAAGTCTAGAGGGGGTCAATATCTGTAAGTGTAGAAGGGTTCATTATCTGTAAGTAAAGAGGGGGTCCAATATCTGTAAGTGTAGAGGGGGGGTCAATATCTGTAGGTGTGGAGGGGGGGGGGGGTCAATATCTGTAAGTGTAGAAGGGGGGGGGGGGGTGTTCAATATCTGTATGTGTGCAGAGGGTTCAATATCTAAGTATCTAAATATAGAGGGGGTTCAATATCTGTAAGTGTAGACGGGGTTCAATATCTAAGTGAAGTGGGGGTTTATTATATGTAAGTGTAGAGTGGGTCCAATATCTGTATGTGTAGAGGGGGTTCAATATCTGTAAGTGTAGAGGGGGTTCATTATATGTAAGTATAGAGGGGGGTCAATATCTGTAAGTGTAGAGGGGGTTCAATATCTGTATGTGTAGAGGGGGTTCATTATATGTAAGTGTATGGGAGGTTCAATATCTGCAAGTGTAAAGGGGATTCAATATCTAAAAGTGTTCAAGAAGTTCAATATCTGAAAGTGTAAAGGGGTTCAATATCTGTAAGTGTAAAGGATGTTCATTATCTGAAAGTGTTGAGGGAGTTCAATATCTGTAAGACTTTTGTGTAGAGGGGGTTCAATATCTGTAAGTGTAGTGGGGGTTCAATATCTGTAAGTGTAGAAGGGGTTCATTATATGCAAGTATAGAGGGGGGTCAATATCTGAAAGTGTAGAGGGGGTTCAATATCAAAGTGAAGTGGGGGTTTATTATATGTAAGTGTATGGGAGGTTCAATATCTGCAAGTGTAAAGGGGATTCAATATCTAAAAGTGTTCAAGAGGTTCAATATCTGAAAGTGTATAGGGGTTCAATATCTGTATGTGTAAAAGATGTTCATTATCTGAAAGTGTTGAGGGAGTTCAATATCTATAAGACTTTTGTGTAGAGGTGATTCAATATTTGTAAGAGTAGAGAGGGTTTAATATTTGTTAGTGTAGAGGGGATGCAATATCTGTAAGTAAAAAGGGGTTCAATATATGTAAGTAGAAAGGGGGTTCAATATCTGAAAAAGTAGAGGGGGTCCAATATTTATACCCCCCGCAAACAAAGTTTGGGGGGGTATATAGGAATCACCTTGTCCGTCCGTCCGTCTGTCTGTCTGTCCGTCTGTCTGTGCAATCGTGTCCGGTCCATATCTTTCTTATGGAGAAACATTGGAAGTTCTTACTTCACACAAAGATTGCTTATGATTAAAGGGTGTGTCATGACCTTGACCCAAGGTCAATTGAGAAAGTTCAACGTCATTGTTTCAAAAAAGCTAAATTCTGTCTGTGTCATGTCTTGTATTAATGGAAATATTAGAAGCTAAAAATTAACAGTTTTCAAAAATAAAGCAGTTGTTATTTATAGAAAATGGACAGTGAAATAGATTCATCCAATATTTTCTATAATAGCAAAAATACACGCGTTATGATTTTTTTCTTAGCGGGGGGTATCAATTGTGAGCTTGCTCACAGTACCTCTAGTTGTATTTGTTGAAGGGGTTCAATATCTTAAAGTGTAGAGGGGGTCCAATGTCTGTATGTGTAGAGGGGGTTTGATATTTGTATTATAACAGCAGTATTTGACATCTAAGTATAGAGGGTTTGATATACTGTAGTTTCATCAATATTCAAGGGTATCAATTTTCGTGGATAAAGTGAAAATCACAGTTTCAAGGACACGTAAATTTGTGGCCAATGACCCAATCAACACAAAATGTTAATAGAAATTGCATTTCAATGAACATTTAATTTCGTGGATCAACTTAACAACGAAATCCACGAAAATTGGTATTCAACGAATATTGATGAAACCACAGTATGAGTGTAGTGGCAGTTGGATATCTGTGTTGTGTAGAGGGGGTTGTTTCAAATTTGTTGGCAATATACAGGTAACTCTCAATGGCTCGAACTTTGTTTGGAAGTTCTTGATCGCTGGAAGTGAGTCTAGGGTCCCGATTTATTTCCCTATAAAACTTAGCAAATTTATTCTTGATTTCTCGAGCTCTTGATCTCTCGAAACCCTTGATCCCTCGAAGTCAAACTGCAGTCCCGTTGTTCATATCTATACTTTCTTACTCTCGATACCTCAAAGTCGCCGTGTATCTCCAAGCGCTATACCTAATTAACACCTACTTGGTCATTTGAATGGCTCCAGGCGTTAGACACGGGACCAGAGTTAATCCTTGATAAATATTGTGCACTATCCATTAGTCCTGCAGAGATGTACACTAAATATTAACAGTTAACATCTCAATATCTGGAAATGGTAACGTCTTGTCAGATAATTTTTTTTACTTTTGGTTTATTTGTAGATTTGATATCCCTGAGGATCGGGAGAAGTATTTTGACCACGCCACAAGGAGTAGAATCGTTAACTTCATTTTACGTCGTAAATCTTTCAGCAAGGCAAAAGAAAAGGCATACTCATTTGGTAGGTCCATCAAAGCTGATAGAAACTCCTAGTTCTGGCCTGAAATTAAGAGTGGGCATATTACAAGAAATACAGTTACTGTATTGTATTGATTTACAACAGATTTTTTTTTTCTGTGTATTATATCAACATTTTCCACTGTGATGAATTAGTCAATTTTTAACCGGGTTTTCCAACGGAAAAATCCGGTTATTAAAATGGCGAAAATGGCGGGCGGATTGGCGGGCAGGCGGGCGGCTGCCAAAAGGGTACCCTCATTGTACGGATAACTCCCCCTACAGTTTTCAAGATAGGAAGTTATTCTTTTGCAGATCAATTGTACATATATCAGAGGTGTGCATATTGCTAGGATTTTGATTTCCGATAATTTATCGAAAAAATACCAGCTTTTGAACTTAGTCATTTTTTGGCAAAATGTTGCATATAGGGTACCCTCATTATACGGATAACTCCTCCTACAGTTCTCAAGATAGGAAGTTGTTCTTTTGCAGATCAATTGTACATATATCAGAGGTGTGCATATTGCTAGGATTTTGATTTCCGATAATTTATCGAAAAAATACCAGCTTTTGAACTTAGTCATTTTTTGGCAAAATGTTGCATATAGGGTACCCTCATTGTACGGATAACTCCTCCTACAGTTCTCAAGATAGGAAGTTGTTCTTTTGCAGATCAATTGTACATATATCAGAGGTGTGCATATTGCTAGGATTTTGATTTCCGATAATTTATCGAAAAAATACCAGCTTTTGAACTTAGTCATTTTTTGGCAAAATGTTGCATATAGGGTACCCTCATTGTACGGATAACTCCTCCTACAGTTCTCAAGATAGGAAGTTGTTCTTTTGCAGATCAATTGTACATATATCAGAGGTGTGCATATTGCTAGGATTTTGATTTCCGATAATTTATCGAAAAAATACCAGCTTTTGAACTTAGTCATTTTTTGGCAAAATGTTGCATATAGGGTACCCTCATTGTACGGATAACTCCTCCTACAGTTCTCAAGATAGGAAGTTGTTCTTTTGCAAATTAATTGTACATATATCAGAGGTGTGCATATTGCTAGGATTTTGATTTCTGATAATTTATCGAAAAAATACCAGCTTTTGAACTTAGTCATTTTTTGGCAAAATATTGCATATAGGGTACCCTCATTGTACGGATAACTCCTCCTACAGTTCTCAAGATAGGAAGTTGTTCTTTTGCAGATCAATTGTACATATATCAGAGGTGTGCATATTGCTAGGATTTTGATTTCCGATAATTTATGAAAAAAATACCAACTTTTGAACTTGTTAATTTTTTGGCAAAATATTGCATATAGGGTACCCTCATTGTACGGATAACTCCTCCTACAGTTCTCAAGATAGGAAGTTGTTCTTTTGCAGATCAATTGTACATATATCAGAGGTGTGCATATTGCTAGGATTTTGATTTCTGATAATTTATGAAAAAAATACTAGCTTTTGAACTTAGTCATTTTTTGGCAAAATGTTGCATAAACATGTAGGGTACTCCATTTCACTGGATAAGGGTTGACATGGATTATGGATACAGTTTACATAAAAGAAAACCCGGTTTGCTGTCACATTGACAGCTTTTCACTTGTTATTCATGTATCATAATGATGTGTTTTGTTTCTTAAAGTATTTCTTCTGTTCATATCACATTAGCAGTGTGTGCTGTGATGAATTACTCAATGTATTGATGTGATTTTTTGTTTTTAAATTAAAGTATTTTTTTCTGTTTATTATATCAACATTTTCCACTGCGATGAATTACTCCATGTTTTGATGTGGTGTGTTTCAGGCATCAATAAGATGATAGCTGATGGACACTACACGGATGCCTTTCCTCTACATGAAGTAAGTTGCTTTGAAAATTGTTTGAATTATGTCCACTTTGAACAGTTAAGGTATCGGATCCATAATAGCCCTAGATTCAATGGATTTGGAGTATACTAAGTATACACGGACATGATTTTCATGTTTAAGTATCAGTATGTAAGAGCAGAATGTGTCCTAATAAATGACCTTTTCCTGTCCTTGAAGAGTTGTCCCCCTTTGTTTTTAATCTATAAAAATCAATTATTATAAAAATCTATAGGGTACAAAATTCATTCTTAATAGTTTTTGTAATTTTAATGAATAAATGCGTCTTTCCACCGAAGCATTTATTGATATTCTTAGTAATTACTTTTTTATTTGAAAAAATGTGCTTGTCTCCATAGACCTTAATGCAATCTTCATTTGTTAATTACTGCTTAGGTAATGATATTTTTGAAAATTTCTCTCGGTAAATCCTTTTCTAAACTTCAATGCTTTGAACAAATAATAGATTTTTTAATACATAATGAATTTTCAAGGTTAGAAAAATTAGGTCCTGATATGGATCGGATACCTTAAATAAATTTTATATTTTTTAACCGGGTTTTCCAACGGAAAAATCCGGTTATTAAAATGGTGAAAATGGCGGGCGGGCGGGCGGCTGCCAAAAGGGTACCCTCATTGTACGGATAACTCCTCCTACAGTTTTCAAGATAGGAAGTTGTTCTTTTGCAGATCAATTGTACATATATCAGAGGTGTGCATGTTGCTAGGATTTTGATTTCCAATAATTTATCGAAAAAATACCAGCTTTTGAACTTAGTCATTTTTTGGCAAAATATTGCATATAGGGAACCCTCATTGTACGGATAACTCCTCCTACAGTTCTCAAGATAGGAAGTTGTTCTTTTGCAGATCAATTGTACATATATCAGAGGTGTGCATATTGCTAGGATTTTGATTTCTGATAATTTATCGAAAAAATACCAGCTTTTGAACTTAGTCATTTTTTGGCAAAATATTGCATATAGGGTACCCTCATTGTACGGATAACTCCTCCTACAGTTCCCAAGATAGGAAGTTGTTCTTTTGCAGATCAATTGTACATATATCAGAGGTGTGCATATTGCTAGGATTTTGATTTCCGATAATTTATAAAAAAAATACTAGCTTTTGAACTTAGTCATTTTTTGGCAAAATGTTGCATATACATGTAGGGTACTCCATTTCACTGGATAAGGGTTGACATGGATTATGGATACAGTTTACATAAAAGAAAACCCGGTTTGCTGTCACATTGGCAGCTTTTCACTTGTTATTCAATTTTGTAGATTCTACCCCCCAAAAATGATGCATGAGTTGAATGGGACAGTATGAGGGCAGAAAATTTTATCGTTGTGAATGCTCCTACATTTGTTGAAAACTTTTTTCATTATGAATTAACGTGAGTGTGTCTGCATGTGTAGGGTCACTGGAAGCCTGGGTCTGCTGACAATGAAAGAAAGCTGCTGTTTGATTACTGGGCGAACTGGAGGAACTGCTTCAAGATCCAGCCGCTGGACCATGTGCGGTACGTCTGTGTTGCATGCTGGGGATATTAGCCATCCATAACCAACTGTGTTAATGATGCAAATATTTATGAATTACTGTGGTTCAGAAATGTATAATGTTTTGGAAGAGATTTGATATATGTAGTCTACAAATTTTCTTCTTAATTTTGTAGAAAAGAAATTTATACGTAGTGCACTTTACTAATCAAATGTACATGTATATATTTAAAAAATCCTTTTAAAACTATTGACCTCAGGGCCTACTTTGGCGAGAAGATAGCGATCTACTTTGCCTGGCTGGGTTTTTACATGCAGATGTTGATTCCTGCCTCCATCATTGGCCTCATTGTGTTCATATACGGCTGTGTAATATCGGGGAATAGTTACCCTGCGTAAGTCAGCATCTTTGGTCATTATAGATAAAGGTTTCATTGAAAATGGAAAGCAAGAAGTTTATTTGGTGGATTATGATTTATAAATTGATTTTCTCCGTTCTTCACCAGATCATGGACATTGTTCAATCAGTGAAAATAAAAATAGATTCTTACAAGTCCGTTTTTCACTTAAAACTTTAATCAACAGAATTTCATGCCCACAAAAATTCAGATATTTTCTGCCCATTTTACTGAGTTGTTTCCATTGTCTTTCCTCTGCAGTAATGAGGTTTGTGACAAGAGTAAGAACTTCACCATGTGTCCGCTGTGTGACTTCCAGTGTCCCTACTGGAAGCTGAGTGCTGCCTGCTCCCACGCCCGCGCCAGCAGGATCTTTGACAACAACGCAACCGTGTTCTTCGCCATCTTCATGTCCTTCTGGGGTAAGTGTTTCCACCATGCTCCTTTTTCCTGACAAACATGCATCCAGTGATGCAATGATTCATCAGAAGTTTAATTATTTTATTTTTTTGTACATTAAACATTTTGCTGAAGCCATTACGAAACTTTTGGTCAAGCATCTTTTATATGCTTTCAGTGATACCAGTACTTTGATTTTCACTCTTTATATGTATTTATCTAGGTACATTGTTCCTGGAGTTCTGGAAGAGAAAAGAAGCGGCTCTACAGTTCAAATGGGACCTGACTGACTTTGTGACCGAGGAGGTAGAGTATCTTGGTTTTCCGGGCACTCGCTTTATTTGGTTTTGTACCTTTATGTTGTATAATTGTTGATATGTAATGATAATTGATACCAGGCAAGCAGTAATTTATCGGGGTATTTTGACAATAATGATCATAATGTTAACATTTTTGTAGCAACCCCCTCGTCCTGAGTTCTTGGCCAAACTCGAGCACATCACCACATACAAGGAACATCCTATCACTGGGGTAAGGCTATTTACATGTACAATCCCATCACTGGGGAAAGACTTATTACATTTACAGGTACTTCAGGACTTTGTGTATTTAAAATATACATAGCTTAACAGATTAATGAACTGAAATTTGCTGATTAGATCAGGCAAGGGGATTTTAAATGAAAGATTTTTCATTTTATCCATATTTTATTTTGACTATTTAATGGTTTTTTCTCTTCCTTAACTCTTTCTAAACACATTTTTTGTATCACATATAACATTTATTGCCATGATATTTTCTGGGAAGTATTTTTTTTCTATCTGTATACGTATACAAAGTATATGAAACATGTCAGGGTTTCAGCAAGATGTTGAAAATGTATCCTGTGGTTTTAATTTGTATTGTGAATAAAGTTACATAGTTACATGTTTTGTAGATTAAGGAGCCCCATCTTCCCTTCTGGAGAAGACGCTTCCCCATCTACCTCATGTCCTGGACGGCCATGTTGTTTCTGGTAAGTCCTGACAATGGTCAGTCTGTCCTACCAGTAATGGAGGAGTTTTCATAATGGAGAGATATGATTAGTGATATGATTAAGGTTTGATTTCAACAGCCTGAGTGGGAAAAAAGAAGAATGCACATCATGTAAAAGTATATTCTGAGGCTGTCACTCTGTATGGCATATCTTTTAATTTTGAAATGTAGTTGACTGATATAGTGTGTTTGTTTCTCTTTAAAGCATCAGCATGGAAAACTTTTCACATTTTGGGGTTTCTTTTTTAGATGTTGCAAAAATTTAACATGGCATAGCATTACAAAACATATTTCTGATCATATGTATACATGTTCCTTGGACAGCTATGATGTCTGTGTGCAGTTTGCAGACTTTGTCTCTGACTGTCAGTATGTGTGTTTGTAGGCATTTCTGGCAATCATTGCGGTGGTTGGAGTGATTGCCTACCGCATCTCCACGCTGGCTGCCCTCCAGGTACTGACAAGGAACACGCCAGTCACTAACTCCACGTTCATCGCCACCACCGCGGAGGTCATCTACCAGAACGCCAGTCTGGTCACCACGGTTACTGCCGCCTGCATCAATCTCCTCATCATCGTCATACTCAACATTGTAAGTGTCCGTCATGGGGTATCCTATTTTACAATGTAAAAGGATATTACAGAATTTTCTAACTTTTGACGCTGGCTTATTGTTTAGGGCATTTTGTTAGCTGTTTGTAGGGCAATGATTTCACGAGACAAACAAAAAGTCTCCTTTTCACCAGTAGTTTCATTCCATCATTTTGTTGTAATTCTACATTTATTTTAAAATACAACCAATACATACAGTGATATAGCCTTTAGTTAATTCATACTTTGCTTTTAAAGTCACCAAATCTGTACTTTAAATAAAGTTTAAATTACATGTACTTACAATTACGGTTATAGCAGAACATTTATTGAGATAATTTTGATCGTTGTATATGTTGCTCTGTAGATCTACAACCGGCTGGCTTTCTGGCTGACAGACATGGAGTGCCTGCGTACCCAGAAGGAGTACGACGACAGCATCACTCTCAAACTGTTCTCCCTCCAGTTTGTCAACTACTACTCCTCCATCATATACATCGCATTCTTCAAAGGGAGGTAAATGAGTCATCTCATTTCTTTAGAACATTAAAAATCAGTATGGTTATCATTGATTTTTTGTTTCAAGATTATGAAGATTTTACCAGATAGCAAAAAGTCATGTCATAAGTCTTTTAATTAATATATTAATTATTTAAACCCAATTTGACATCTCTATGGTCACTTTCAGAATGGTAGGAAGACCTGGTAAATATGCAACATTATTTGGAGGTCGCCAAGAAGAGGTAAACATATGTTTGATATGATTTTTTTCTGACGTCAGTTAAACAAAAAAGTATCACTGATTACAAGTAAGAGAAAGAAATTAAGAAAGATTTAGGGGTTTTTAAATCAGACTGAAAAGGTGCTTGTTTCTGTTAACACAGTGTGAAGCCGGGGGCTGCCTCATTGAGCTGTGTATCCAGCTGGCCATCATTATGACGGGGAAACAGCTGATCGTCAATAACATCGTCGAGATCCTCATACCGTAAGGCGCTATATTTAATGGCTATTGTTTACCACTATAGTTAAGACTTGAATATAGAAAATGATAATAATAATTAACTGTGATGTTAACTTTATCTGTTACTCTTTATACATAGTACGCAAATCACCTGATTCTTTTAAGTGAATGTATTGTTAACTTAGTGAAAGACTTTCACTCGATAATGTTTGTAGGAAAGTCATCAAGTGGATCAAGAGGAAGATCTGGCCGGAGACCAAGGAGCAGAAGATGAGCCGGTCGCCGTGGGAGAAGGACTACAGGCTGCAGCCGGCCGAGACCACCTCCCTGTTCTACGAGTACCTGGAGATGAGTATGTACCGATATGTACTATTTATTTCATGTGTCACCTCTCTGTCAGTGGTCAATATATTGGTTGTATGCATTTCATTAACGGTACTAAGGGAAATATTCCCCCCTGTTTTATTTTTGCCCCTTTCACCTTTGTTGTTGGCGGGCAAATTTAAGACTGGGCGAAACTGTTTGCTAGTGTAGAAGGGCGAAAATTACAGGGGGCGAAAGTAACCCTTTATACGGTATGTAATTGTATATACATTTATGTGCTCCTTATTCTGGTAAAAAATACATTTAGTACGGAATCAAGATGAAATGATAATTGCTAAACATTAACGATGCAAAAATAAGATACTTAATGCTATTATGAGTAGAGCAATCAGACAGAAGTTCTGTGTTGTAAAACCCTTATAGTTTGCATTCTTAGGCTGTGTTCCAGTCCTACAGTCTGGGTTGTGTTTTAAGTTCTATAGTTTGGGGTCCTGACCCTATTTGTATGTTTAGTCCTACAGGAAGGGTTCCAGACCCTATTTCTATTCCTACAGGGAATTATAGGTTTCCTAACCCTATTTTGTTTTTAGTCCTACAGTGAATTATAGGTTTCTTAACCCTATTTGTGTTTCCAGTCCTACAGTTTGGGTTCCTGACCCTGTTTGTGGCTGCCTTCCCGCTGGGTCCTCTCTTTGCCCTCATTAACAACATCCTGGAGATCAGATTCGATGCTGTCAAGTTCACCACCCAACTTCGCAGACCCATGGCTGAGAGAGTTCCAGATATAGGTAAAGTGCACATGAATAAGAGTCATACATCAGTATACATGATCTTTAAATGAAGTTATAATTAAGAGGATTAATAAATCATTTTAACTTTTCCATATTAAAGTAATTTTTGTCTTTTCAATATTAATTTTTATGGCTTACGGCCATCTAGTTGCCGGATAATCTTTACGGCAAAGAGTTCAGTTATCTGAACATGCGCGACAAAAAATAGTTCTATTCGAATGTTGCAAAGTTAACTGTTTGTTGTTCATAATAAATATCTTTAAGCAAGATTATATTTTCCATATGTTATTATCACTTATGTTATTGTAACCAATATGAATTGACTTTATTTAAACAAAGTTGAAACTCGAAATCTAACGCGAATGAATATCAGCTGCAGTGTTTTCCCTAGGCCGTTTTTGCATAAAGGTATAGGCCCCCGCCATGCATCACACAGTACCGCCATGCTTTCCGCTATGCATACTTACATGTATTATAAGCAAAAAATCTTTTCCCAATTATTTCAGATCCTAACAGTGATAAGTTAATGTAAAGTTGTCGTTATTTCGTTCAATCTTCATAAAAACGTTTGCACCCGCAGACAGCGTCGCTAACTTTGATCGACATCGATCTCAGCAAGGGGGGAAGTGTTTAACGGTTAAAGAACTGAACTTATGATTGAGATATATTGAAACTGGGATTATAAATCGGTAATAAATGCATAAATAGAAGGGCAATTACTACTTGTTTTAATATAATGTGCCTTCTTCGACACCTCCGCCATTATCGAATGTTGGGGATTTTCCAAGATCTAAAAATAGCACAATGTTCGCTCGATGGACTTACCTTGGTTGTGCTATGATTGAACTGTTTATTTGTCGTAAAAATATTGGAAACTTGAGACCAAATGACCTCAAATAAGAAAACAATATGCAGTTAAGCTTGATTGCAAGTCATATACGGAAGCGATGTCACATTACTATAACATAGAGACATCGTATAGTATGCCTCTGAAAATGACTGTGTGCACATGTCATGTGAAGAGAGACTGACTGCAAAGTTATAGTGCAGTAATTAATTTTAATTGAATTTGGTGTCAAAACAAGTTTGCTGTAATTTCATAGTTCTGCCTGTTTCTTGCCCCTCCCCCCCCCCCCCCCCCTCCAAAGAGTTTATCTCTGTACAAAGGGGGAAAAAATAAAACAGAATGGGTTAGAACTGCCTTGTGAATATATATTTCTTATAAAAACTTGTGAAGGTCAGCCTCTTAAAAAAGTAGAAAAAAAACCCAGAAAAATATGAATAAATATACATTTATGAAATACAAATAAAATGGAATAATACTTGTTGGTGTAGATTTAATGAGAATTCACTAATTATAGTACATAACATGCAGTACATTTCATCAATTGGTTATATTATTTTTACGCGCATTGAGTTGGCGCTGCCTGTGGCGCTGTTACGTCGCACCGTGCACCAACTCTCGCGCAAGTTCATAGTGTGTAGGAATACAAGGTCATAATACTGCTATTTGAGAGCATGTTGGTTTTAAGTGTTTTTGTGTCCTATATAGTTGAATGAATTTACAGTTAATATACTTCAGTCGTTGGATAAAAGAAAGAAACAAATTGTCTCATATTGGAGTTTGAGTCTGACATCATCATTGTGATTTTATGCAGTCTATGATTTTCCTAAAAGCAATGGTGGTTTCAATCAATTGATAAAAGAGGCGTCTAGATTTCAATCCTGTCTGTTTCGGTCACTAAGGTTCGACCATGCAATCAACAAATGGGGCATGTTGATATTGGTCCTGTTAGTTTTTATAGATCTATGAATTACACGTAGCTAGTTACTTTCTATAGAGCTATAAATAAACTAAAGTTTCCGTTAGAAATAGAGGGAATCATACGCGATCCATGTAAATATAGTCATATCAAACCCGTAAGCCATTATAGCCCTACAGGCCTTTGATTTGAAATCTTGATTCAGCATTTTATGATCTTTATTCTTTAGAATTTTCAACCTGATAACTGATGGTAACTTTCAGTTTTGTGTTTACAGGTGTGTGGTACAGTGTTCTGTATGGAATCTCTAGGATAGCCATCATCTCCAATGTAAGCTTTATCAGAGTTCAGTGCTCATGTCTACTGTGTAAAAAAAGTCATCATCCCTGAGATTTAGTCAGTGTGAGCACTGTAGTTAGACACCTGGTTGACATAATAACTATACTTATAAATATGTTAGTACAGAATATTTACGTCAAGTCAAAGAACCATTTACTAGTATTCAAACAGTTTAAATATGAATATGAATACAGGATAGACCTATACCAGACTGAATATGTATTTGTTTGCTTACTTTGGAACATTTTCTTTTAAGAGAGTTACCATGTGCAACTTTTCTTTGAAAAGAAATATTGCTTCCTTGAGCTTTATGTGCCAATTGTCACTGCATATTAATGTACATATGAAGGATTCAACCCCAGCTATTGTTCTACACCAATATTGAACATTGCTTGATTTGGCTGTCCTTCGCAGGCCTTCATCATTGCCCTGACCTCAGACTTCATCCCGCGCCTGGTGTACACGATGGCCTACAGCCCTGATGGGACCCTGAAGGGCTATGTCAACCAGACCCTGGCCGTGTTCAACACCTCCGACTTCGACGAGGCCCACAGACCGGTATTTGAGGGCAGTGACATTGTTGAGTCCTGTCGGTAAGTCGTTCATACTGATCTGAGATCTCTGTCTGTTAGAGAATGGAAAGAGAGTTAGGACTATGAAGAATAAACCAAGGAAATTTACGTAAACTAGCAAAGAGGGGAAAATGTTTGATTATTTTGACTGCTTAATGGTTTCCCCTTTGTTTATATGTTAATACTACTATTATTCTTGCAACTTATGTTAAAATAATTCATCTATTTCTATTTAGTAGAGTGATAGTTTGTATGGTAGAACATCAGAATGAATACATCCCTTGATTGATCATTGTCATCACTGTTTATCCCGGCAATGTCATACCAATATGTATGAACTATCTTGAAGATGACCAACAAGTGACAATGAAAACATTAAAATTCTGACTTTTAAAATTGTGAAAGGAGTTTAAATTTCTGGTTTGTGGTCTTGCAGGTACAGAGATTTCCGTAACCCCCCAGACAGTGACGATCCCTATGAATACTCGCAGATGTACTGGCATGTCCTGGCCGCAAGGTTCGCCTTTGTTGTGGTGTTTGAGGTAAATTGCTTTTAATTTGTTACATATAGCATGGCTGGAGATAATTGGGTTGGAGAGGAAATACCAAAAGAACACTAATAGCAGACACGCTGTTAAAAGTGATAATTTGTAAAGAAATTTTCAACAACTATGATTTTTTGTCCCCTCTAATCTTGTCAAACTGTGCAAATTGGCGTATGTAAGGGTTTTTTTTTTCAAAAAATTACACATTGTAACCGTATGGTACTTTCTAAACCTTATTTCATCAAAATGATGTAATGCTTTATTGACAATGATATTTCAGTCATATCATAACAACTGTACCATTATGAATTGTTTCAGGAGTTTGTGATAGATGTTTGAGAGTAATGCAGACTTTTGTTGTTGACAGAATGTGATCGTTGTGATCACGGGCCTGATCGCCTGGTTGATACCGGACGTTCCTGCCAAACTCAAGCTGCACATCCGGCGGGAAGCGTACATGAGTAATGAGATCATCATCAAGACCGAGTTACTGCGAGCCAAGGGCGAGACGGTGGGAGAGGAGGACATAGAGAAGATCATCGAGGACGAGAGTCAGCGCTACAAAACCAATGACTTCGGCAGCATGGAACTGGTGCATCGCAAATCCGCCTCGCCAGAGGCCGCGGAAAACAACGTTGTGTAGAGATATCCATTCTGCCTTCCCCATAAACAATACTCATGTGTACATGTCAACATGTACTTGTAAGTCACACATGTACTTGTAAGTTATACATGTACTTGTAAGTCACACATGTACTTGTAAGTTATACATGTACTTGCCTTCTGGTGGTGATTATGTTCTTTAACCAGTTTCAGATCTGTTTGCTCTATTTCTAGGAGGTATTCATATTGAAATACGCCGAGTGGTTATTGTTACTCATAAATAACGTTTCAAGCATTTGAAAAGAAAATCAAATTGCTAGTTATTGACAGTTTATTTTTTGAATTGATAATTAACGCTTTTGAAAATGTCAAAGAGATTAAACAGGTCTTCAGTCCTATAGGTAGCATATTCCTCTGAAGTTTGTTTCCGCGATGAGCAACTTTCAATGGGAAGATCTGTTATTGGTTTGATTCTGTGCCCTCAAATGAGTCTAGCTGAAAGTTGATGATGGAAGCTTTATATTTTCGTTACAAACCTGCAAGTTTCCTGTACAATACTAATGGATTTTATTTACATCATGTACCTACCCTACATAGTCTTTCTATGATACCGCATTTTCACTTCTAACTGGAACCAATCTCACCTTGCTAGAGGTCCATCTTTATTTGAATAATCCTTATTTTATTTAAAATAAGAATTATTTTTAACCACTTATTAAAATCATAAATGCTCAGAAAAAAAATTATGTAGTTTTTAAGTTGTTGATTTTTGTAATATCTAGCATTATCTGTAACCAATTTACATTGTGTGTAGGTCGTACATGTGTTTATGAAGTTGTAAACATCAATGCAATGCCAGTAACCCAAATCTACTTGTAATACATGTACATGTATTTTGTTCTTTCCTTATTTTTTGTGAACATTATGATTATACATGTTAATATACGTTGTATACTATGGGTTTTCTTTTATCATATTTTTATATTACCTCAAGTTATCTTAGTTGTGGCTTGCCAAGAAAAAAAGCATTTATAGATTTTTTAGTCAATGACATCCCTTTTTACTTTTATTACTCTTATTATTTTTCATTTTACATCAAATGTTTGTATTCACGAGTTAGTGTCTGTGAGCAATAATTTGAACAAGCAAAGAATCTCTTAATTTTACCTACATTATCATTTTATCAAGACAGTTGTAGATGAACAAAACTTGACCTCAACCTTGGTTTAAATTGTGCCTTATAGATATTAGACATACTTTCTACAAATAAGAGATGAACATGTATGTTTAAAAGTATATATGTAATTGAACTTAATGCATATATCTTCAAACAATATTACCTTGAATATCATATATATATGTCGAAAAGATTTTAAATCCCAACCAGTGTTTCCTCATGCATTTTTACCCTAATATTTCAAGGCATCAGACATCTAGAAGTTTTTTTTTTATCTCACTGAGTTCAATATTATAGTGTTTGACTATATTCTGTCATTTTTGAAATTTTTCAAAGAGAAAATTAAAAATCAATGAATGAACACAACATACCCCGCTTTATCAGGAACATAAAAATACTAACTGTACTTGTAGGTATTAAATCTGTCATATCAAGTTTGTCTGTTCAAATTCAGGTAGTTCACTGCTTTCAAATAAACTCCCTTGTGAATAAGGCTTCATTTTTTTTTCAAAACAAATTAAAAGTTGATGGTAAATTTATACATTTTGTTGTTGTATATTTATTTGGTTTATGCTTTATCTTATTTTTTTATGAAAAAATGCAAATAATGTGCAATTGATGTCCTCGTGAAGAGAAAATATGAATGTTTTGTTTTTATTCACTACTTGTTATGTATATATACACTGTGGGTTGTTAAAAGAATTATACTGCTTATTCTATTTTTAAATTCTTTATCAATTATCTTGGTGCTTAATCATTGATTTAATATTTTTTTTCAAAACAATACCTTTGTCATTTTGGTGTGCTTTTTTGAAGCTGAAGCAAAAAACATACCTTTTCAAACTTTTTTTTATATTGGAGATGTATTCTCGAAGCTATTTTTTTTAGAGACATGACCTTCAACTTTGAACAGTGTTGTGACCTTTCATTCTATTTGATCTTGCCCGTTGTAGTAAATTGAAGTACCTGCATGGCTGGGATTCTTAAGACATAATTGTACTTATGTTTTTTGCTCAGATTTATACATTTATACTTTTAACAAGCTGAAATTAAATACTTTGATAATAAATTACTCAAACTTCAGATCTTTTACTGGAGTGGAAAGCTAATTTGGATTACAGAGATGTAATTTTGTTGTGAATTCTGTTGAATTTTCATTTTTATATCTTTATCAGTTTAAATTTTCATTTTACACCTCATATGGCTTCGCGCATTCAAATGTTACAAATCACTTTTGTATGAGATCATATTTCGTGATAAAACATAGTTAATATGTAATTATAAAATTCTGACACTGAAGAATGTAAGAAAATGTTGTACAAGCACTAGTGCATATGTGCATGAATTGTTTCGATGATATTTGATGAATGTTATTTGTTCATAGTTACCTCAAGGCAATGTTAAAATGAATATTGCAGTTGTTTTGATGAAGCAATAGAGGTGAAAAAGACTTGAGTAAAAGTGAAAGTAGATGAGGTTGTAAAAGTGAAAATAACTTTTTTTTCTGAAGGTTTATTGTTTGTTTCTGCTCAAAAGACTTTATTTATGTATGTGCACTTAAATAAAATCAAGTGTTTTCATTCTAATTGACATATTTCTAATTGACCTATTTTTACACACCACCATAATTAAATTCCCAGCAGCTCTGATTAGCGTAAGCTTCATTGTGAGAAGTTTTACTTGTTTGGTTTGTATGACTGAATCATTACATTTCAAATAAAATACCCATGTATATGTACATGTATGTGTTTGTATTTGTTTACTTCCCTATTTTGTCTTTAAGTTAGAATATTTTGGTTAAACATTATTTATGCATGTAGTTATAATATCAATTAAAAACAACTTTCAATTTTTTTTCTACATGTGTTATTTTTCATCTTATTCCTAATTTTTTTCCGTGATGTTTTAGAATTGCTGCTATGAAACCTGTTGCCATGACAACAGAAAATGGATGGAAATATGACAATTTCAAGCTATTATTGAGACAAATTTTAAAGGGATTCATAGATAGCCCCGATGGACCTCTATGATGACCACTCGGTGGTACCCAGACAAATCAATGAACTTCAAGGCTACCAAAACAATCAATTGCGAATGAACTACATGTAATACTCAGTAACCAAACCGATCTGCCGTAAAATATTAGATACGTTATGATTTTAAAGCCATACAATATTACTAAGTAAAAAATATTAAAATATTTCAATTTCATAATTTTTATTGTTTCCAAAATATTTACAAAGAAAGAGCCTTTTCCCCCAGGGAGATAAATATAGCTTTAAAATGGCGACGACCACTTAGCCCTTTTAAGAAAAACTATGGGGGTCAGTTTTCGTGAAGGGATATAATTTACAGAACCAAGGGGATGCAATTCTTTGATAAATGAATTAAATCATATTTCGTACTTTGTAATGTATGATATTTTTTAAAGCTATTAATGCTTTTTTTTCATATTCGTTATTTGTTATGAATGAATTTTGTTTAAAGCATTGATATTTTTTCATGATGAATAATTAAAATATAAAAGTAAACGCACTTAAAGAAGTCAATGAGTTAAGTATTTAATTACTAGAAATATATTTCTGAACTAGGCTCTTTTCTATTGAGTCTCACAATTTATATAATTTACAAGACATTGTAAGAAATTATTTCGGAAATACTATACTTGATTGATCATTTAATATTTAGCTTGAAATGTTTTTTAATCTATTTATTGGTAGTAACATATCATCTGTTTTTATGAATACATAAGATTCAGTCCAATGAAATCGATTATCACTGAGCATATTCTTTCTTCTTCAAGAAATAATACTCATAGAAAATACTGCATTGTCATGAAGAAACTCCTATAATATGAATTTATTTCATCTTGTTTTGGTCTTCAAAGCTGTTGTCGAAGTGAAATAAAAGTTGGGAAGAACATAATGTTCTTGATGAAAAAACCTTATAAAACCTCCAAAAAAGAAAAAAAAAAATCTGTACTTCTATATTGATAGAAATCATGCAGCACATATCATTCATGTTTTAAAAAGATTTACAGAGTCCTTACATGTATATTTTTTATTGACTTAAAGAACTATGTGGCTTATCGGTACACATGCAATAGATGCAAGGTACTAGTACATGCAAATGTTGCCGTAGATTCAAACATAGTATTATGTATTTAAAATTACTATCTTTCGAAATTGTTTCATATCATATCAACTATTAAGTCAATGAGAAAATGAAGACAGCATAAATGGCGTTATCAAACATCATGGTATGCCATCATCAAACATCAAAATATTAGAAGCGGGGTTACAATAAGAGGTATCTCAGATTAGGGTTCAGATTTCGAAATAAAGCTTAAAATGCCAACATAAGACTTTCTGACATGTCAATATATTAACATCCACCAAGTATGATTCCCTCTACTTCTTAGGAAACTTATGCATTTAATCAATAAAAAAGCAGACTGAAATTTACACGCCCCGTTTATCGATTGGTCGAATTCTACAGCGGTTGAAACTGATATGATTGAAAATGGCACGCCTGTTTTATCCATTGGTCGAAGCCTACAGCGACTTAAGAAAAATCACGGACTGCACGAAATAATCATGATGATGTCAAACTAAAAGTCTCACAGAAGACGATTTGGCTGTTTCTTTTAGCTAACGTATTTATTTACAAAAACAGTAATTTAGTGAATTTTACTTACTTTTTATTTATTTTGATTATTTATTAATTTGTTAAAAGAACGATGTAAATATAAACAATAAAATGATTTCTTTGATAGGGCGAGAGTGGGGCGAGTGAGAGTGTGTGGGGTGGGAGAGGGGCGAGAGAGAGTGTGTGTGGGGGTGAGAATGGGACACAAGAGAGTGTGTGTGGGGTGAGAGTGGGACGAGCGAGAGAGAAAGAGTGTGTGGGGTGGGAGAGGGGCGAGAGAGTGGGGAGAATGTGTGTGGGGTGAGAGTGGGGCAAGAGAGAGTGTGTGTGTGTGGGGGGGGGGGGGGGGAATGGGACACAAGAGAGTGTGTGGGGTGAGAGTGGGACGAGCGAGAGAGAAAGAGTGTGTGGGGTGAGAGTGTGTGGGATGAGAGTTGGGATTGAGAGAGTGCATCGGATGAGAGTGGGGCAAGTGAGAGAGAGAGTGCGTAGGGTGAGAGTGGGGTGATAGAGTGTGTGGGGTGGGAGAGGAGTGAGTGAGAGAGAAAGTGTTGGGTGAGAGTGGGGCGAGAGAGATTTGTGTGGGTTGATAAAGGGGCAAGAGAGAGAGTGTGTGTGGGATGAGAGTAGGGTGAGATAGAGAGAGAGAATGTGTGTGTGGGGTGAGAATGGGGCAAGATAGAAAGTCTTTGAGGGGTGAGAGTGGGACAAGAGAGAGAGTGTGTGGGCCTGTGGGGTGAGAGTGGGACGAGAGAAAGTGTGTGTGTTGGGTGAGACTGGGGCAAGAGAGAGAAAGAGAGTGTGGGGAGAGAGTTTTGGGCGAGATTGGGTGAAGAGAGAGAGAGAGTGTGTGTGTGGGGTGGAATTAGGGTGAGAGAGTGGGGTGAGAGTGTGAGGTGATAAGGTGGGTAAGAGATTGGGGAGAGTGTGGGTGGTAGAGTGGGTCGAGAGATGAGAGTGGGATGAATGAGCGAGAGAATTGGGGTTGAAGTTGGGCGAGAAAGAATATGGAGTGTGAAGGTCGGGCAAGAGACAGAGTGTTGGGTGGGAGAGTGGGACAAAAGAGAGTGTTGGGTGAGAGTGGAGCGAGAGCGTGGGTGAGAGAATGGGGAAAGAGAGAGTGTGGGGTGAGAGTGGAATGAGAGAGGTGCAAGACAGAGGGGGCAAGGGGGAGAGTGAGGATGGGTTTCAAGTGAGGAGAGGAAAGAGAAAGTGCAGACAGAGTGGGACAAGGAAGGAGGCAAGAGAGAGACAAAAAACAGAGGGTGGAGAGGCAGAAGAGAAGAGGGTCAAGAAAGAGAGATGAAGAGAGCGGGATGAGAGACAAGGACAAGAGAGAGAGGAATGAGTTGGATGAGGTACAAAGGTGAGAGAGGGATAAGGGATCAGAGAGAGGGGTGAGGCAACAGTGCGCCAAGAGGGTTAGAGAGTGAGGTTATAGGGATGAGATAATGAAGTGATAGGGGAGAGTAGAGTTAGAGAAGGATTAAAAAGAGGAAGAAGAGTGGTGCAAGAGAGAGAGGGTTATATGAGAGGTGGGTAAGGAAGTTGGGGTGAGTGAGTCAGATGAGGTAGTTGGGTGAAATTTAAGCAATGAGTTAGATAAGATGCAATAGACAGGAATGGGGAAAAGGGTGAAAGGGATGAGAGCATTTAAGGAGAGACGAGAAATTAAAATGTAGTGAAATGGGAAGAGTTTAGTGAAAGAGAGGTGAAAAATAGGGTGGTGCAAGAGAGAGAGGGAGTGAGGTGTAAAGGGGTAGGTGAGAGTGATGGGTGTAAGAGTCGGGTGTGGTAGTTGGGTGGGATTTGGGCATAAGAGTGGAGTGAAGGGGTAACAGAGAGTCTGGTGAGAGAAAGGGTAAAGAGTGTGGTAAGAAAGAAAGACAATGATTAGAGAGTGAGATAAAAGTTGGTTAAGAGAGAAGGATGGGAAAGAAGGATGGGAAAGAAGGATGAGAGTAGGGTAGGAGAGTTATTCATTATTTGTCTGAGGACTTTGTCAATGGACAACTGCCATGGAAAACACAACTATCAATACTATCATCATCCACCACCAAAATCCTAAAACTATTGCCATCACCCAGACTTATCAGGTCGGGTGATAGGTTGGCATGCAAGACTGATCAATATATTTGGGAAAAGTTTGAAGATTATCCAAAATGTGCTTGATGATAGAAATTACTTGTATTCATATTTGTTCTTTATTAATGATAGTAATAAGATTAGTTTTGCTATATATACAGTGATCTTGAGAATAATATTTATGTGATAATCCTGATCTGGCTTGGACTATAAAGAACATAACACATGTTTGAGTCAGTATTGTCATTTATTTTGACAAAAAAGAACAACAGACCAAGGGGAGGTCCTTACAATATTGAGATCATCCAACATTGGATTTAAGTATGAAATGTGACCTCCGCTGCACACAACTAAAATGTATAATTTATATTAAACTTATGCATACAACAAAATACAACAAAATATTGATAAAACAAAAACAGCATCAGACATTGAATGCAAGATCAAATAAAGTACAGTAAAACTTTGTTATCCCAAACTAGATGGGACCGTTCGAGATATTTAAGTATTCAAGATATTAAGTGTAAAACATATCCATTGTATTCGAGATATCATTGTTAGAGATATCAAAGTTCAACTGTACTTAATTACTTCTCCTGTAAAAACAAAAACCATCGGCAAACTACACTGTAGGTGATGGAGTCTCAGGAGGGTTGGTAGGTTTTATATTAAAAAAAAAGTTTTTTGAAGTGACGCTATGTAAACATCAAATGACAATTATTAGCACACCGTATTGGTCGATACTTATAAGTAACAAAAGGTACTGCTAAACACCCAAATGTATGGTTGAAATTTTCCAAAATTCAAGAATACCCTAAATTACCGTTTTGACAAAACATATTACAAATTACATATTTAAAATGCTATTATTAACAATAATGCTGTATTGATTAATAATTTGTACATATTACCTACTACATGTATCACACAATATGAAATCTAGAAATATTATATAACAATAATGAAATGTTTTCACATGTATATTATCTCAAAAAGACAGCTAAAGCTTTTTATCACATAATGCAATTTCATTGTTCATTTGTTTCTAGCATATGTACACACACTGTAAATTTTTGTTCATAAAAGTGGCCCATTAGAAAGGTATTTGTGTTCAAGATAAATTGTACATGAATTGATCAATGTGATCTTAACATGAAAAAAAAAGCCCTAATAAGAATTTTACATGATAATTAATTCTTTTATAGCAAATTTCACGTTTAGTGCAAACAAGTATGATACTAGTATAACATTCTGATATCCAGCTCAAAGTTGTTATGGATTTCAGTGTGTCAAAATTTCGTAAGAAAAATAATTAAAAGTGAATTTTTCTCAGCAAATTCATAGAAAGATACAGTTATCTTTGCTTTAAAGAGGCAAATTATGCTTTGATAAAAAAAAGACAAAAAGGAATTTAATACAGAAATCATATTCTTTTGTACCATATCCTATTATTATCATCAGTTTTATCTATCAATTTTTTCCATTAGCCATTAGCAACTTCTGGTGCTCAAGCAGCTCTTTGATGGTTAAGGATGGAATTTGGAATGGTAGTTTCTTCCACTGCTGGACTGGTAGGGGACGATCTTCATCTTTGGTGTCATAACTGAAGGACTTCTGCGATAAATAAAGCAAACGAACACCATTGTATAAAAAGATGGTTCCCAGTTTTTTCTGGCAGCCCTGGTGATTCCACTCGGCCTGCATGACCAAATCTGACTTTGTATTGGCCTTTTTTGTCAGAGGTTTTTCTTCAATCTTGTCCCACAACTTGACATCAAGCGCAGCATAATTTGTGTTGTCAATGCACCGCAGTACACTGCAATCAATTTCAAAATGACCGCATTTGCAGATCAGTCTGTGGTTTGCAGCGCCCTCTGGTTTTGTTTCTGCCTGTGACGCTGTCAACATCTTCAGCTCTTGTTTTGCAACCATTTCTTCGATGATGTTTCTAATTTTTTCCTCAACATTTTCAGATCTGATCATTTCTACAGCCTGCTCCATGTATTTTATCCGGGCCTTGTTGATAGTCTCTCTATCATAGTCAGTCGGTTTTCCCAGAACAAGGATTTTGGCTTTCAATTTTCTTGCTCGCCCTGCAGTGCAAAATATTTGTAATATTTCATTACTTTGGTGGAATAAAAAAAGCCCAAAAAAATTAAATTTATATTAATTTGGCAAACAATATTCTAATTTGTGAAAATAAAGTAAACATATATTTTTTATAAAAGAGTTTAAATTCGTAAATTTATTTTAAAATGCATTGGATTCAAATCTGATAGTCTACCTTAAATACAGATGCATTTAAATCAAAGTACGAAAAGTACTGTAAGTTAAACATTTATCAATTTTAACTGTTTCATGTATACTTTTTTTTTTTTAAATGTTTTTTTTTTAATGAGGGGGGGGGGGGGGGGGGATACAATCTACATGAGTATAACTAATACTGAAATAATTCAAATCTTTTTGATTATATTTTTTTTTACAAATTGACTTTTATACATTTATTATTCTGGTTGTATATAACTTATTAAATTTTACTGTTCTGTGGCTGGTATTACATTGCAGTATCCCATATTTTGCAATAATGGCAGTTTTCTTCAAAGAGCACTTTAAATTTTAAATTATTTTCAAAATGGAGACCTGGTGTTTTTGGCGAATATTTCGCAAAATACACTGTAAATTCACTTTCTTTTCTAGCACCTACGCATAGTTGGCCATTAAAATCAAATAATATATGACTGTACTATTCAAATGCTCTATTATCTTTAAAAATGAATTTTTTGTTATGGAAAATGTCCATAATTTTGTATTAGCAGACACAATAACAAGTTCAACCTTTAAAAAGAATACCTTGTTCACCGTCTTACCCATGGCCTGTTTATATGATATTTCATTTCCAATATAGTTATACAGGATAACTAGGTCACAGTCTGGGATATCTATACCCTCCTCTGCCACTGAGGTGGCAACAATTCCTTGAATTTTCTTTTCACGGAATTTATCCAAGATGATAATTTGATCTGTTTGGCTCATGGCTAGTTGAAAAATACATGAGATAGGTATGAAAAGTGAATCTAACATTTTTCTAATTCTATGTAGGTATTTCTAAATTTTGATTTCCTAAATCTCAATCAACAAAATTCCATCTTTATGATACTTTACCTCTTGTTCCAATCAGGCTTTCACATGTATAAGCCTTGATCTTTAACATTTCACTCAATCGTTTGGCCACCTCTATAGTTTTTACAAATATGATGAACTGTGTTTGTCCACCATTTGCTTTGTCCTTTACGATATTGTCCTCCATTGTTCTCAAAAGAACATTAACATTTTTTACAGAATTTGTCTGAGCAGTGGAACCAGCCTGCATTTTTTGTAGATCTGATTGCAGTGCTGAAATATTAGTTGAAGCAATTTTAACATTTATAGAACCAAAAAGGTTGAAAAGAACTGTAAAATTTCACAGCATAATTAATATTCAATTAAGAACACAACAAAAGAATCATATCTAAGAGCAACAAAAATGAATCCTTGCAAATCTAAGACATAAAGAGTAAAAAATCCCTAAGGCTAAGTGAATATTGGCAAACATAAATACAATAAAACTCTGTTAATATAGTGAAGTCCTAGGGTCCAATGAAATTACTTCGTTATATCCGTAATTTGTATTATACGTATAACAAATTCGAAATAATATCTATAGAGAATTCACCATATACATGTTTTCTTTCACCAGACTATAAACGCTAATTGAGGCTTAAAATAAAAATTCATTACATTGATACCTTTAATAATCAGATTGTGAATTGACAAAATTATATGAAAATAAATTCATTCAAACTTTTTTATTAATTGGCTTTTTTAAACTGTACAGAAATTCATTATAAAGGTGATAAATTTCGTTTTATTTTTTCTCTACGGGACTCAAAATTAGATCGCCATAACCGTAAATTTGTTATATATATCCAAATTCGTTATATCTGTAAAAATTTGCAAAGATTTGTTAAGATTTTTACCGGGGATTCCAAAAAAGTTTACTACATCCAAAAATTCCCTATATCCGTGTTCGAACTAAACGAGTTTTACTGTATCCTTTTTTTGATGGCAAAAGATTTCCTCACTTTCAATTTTAGTATCCAAATAAGACTTCATCGATTCCTACACAAACATGGTCCATGCTACTCAGGAAGTTTTTACTAACAAATCAAGTTTTGATTTTTATGACTATACTGTAAACAGTTAAATATTCGCCCAAGTTTTATTTTCACCTCTTTCGCTCTCGTTGTAATTGCATGGGCAAAATCAAGACTTGGCAAACTCCAATGTCTCAAATTATATACCGGTATATTTGAACACAACTTTGTCAGAACGACACCATTTACAAGTAAATTAAGCCAAGGGCGACAATAACATGGGGTGAAAATATATAACCCTGTCTACTGGAAACTGATTTTGTAACCACTAGCTACTACATGTACTATCATTTTGACAGAGTAAATGGTTAACTAGTTAGCAATTGCCATCTTACTGATCATCAGAGTTGCAAGTTTTCTCTCATTATTTGTGACATTTTCCACATCCATATTCTCCACTTCTTTCTTCAGAACCTCCAAAGCAATGTCTCCTGTCAAACAGTCATTTACCTCCAGCAACTCACTCAGTTTCTGAAACAATTCATACATTTACCTTTAGGAGTTACTTACTTCATCTAAACTTTCTTAAGATTTTAATAAAAAAATTAACTTCGTTCTGGTACGTTGTAACAGGTTATTTGATTGGCCGATAAAATGATTGTATTGAAAAAGTAGTATAGTGTAAAATTTTTACCTAGTTCATCACAATATGACATCCATCTGACAATCACACAATTTATCACAATATGATATCTATATACATGTTTTCTTTCACCAGACTTTAATTTTTGCTAATTGAGGCTTAGAATAAAAAAACGTTTCTTTGATACCTTTAATAATCAGATTGTGAGCCGAAAAATTTGTATGAAAATAAATTACTTCACACTAAATGGTCAAATGGTAGTGCAAACTTTTTTAAACTGTAATGAAATTCTTTTAATAATTATAGAAGTGTTAAACTTCATTATTATTCCCCTCTGTTGGACTCAAAATCAGTTCGCTTTATTGTGTAAATTCGTTATATATCAGAATTTGTTATAACCATAAAATTTTGCAAAGATTTGTTAAAATTTTTACCGGGGATTCCAAAAAAGTTTGCTGAACCGAAAATTCGTTATATCCGTGTTCGTAATAAACGAGTTTTACAGTACTGTATATCTGAGGTTTTTTTGCATGTCACAAAATAGGGGTAAATGTACATTCAAGTTCTTTTATTTTCTCGGTCAATTTTGCAATTTAAAATATTTCTAATCACAAAAATTATTTTCTATATGAAAGCAATCAAGTCAAAAAAAAAAATCAGATTATTGCAAAACAAACTAAATGCATGGTATTATTAAGTATAAAACATGTTCTTCAAAACATAATTCTGTGATACATAAGTTTAATTTACCCTATCTCAAAACATGCAATAAACATATTTGTTTTGCACATCAATGTATGCCCTTTTTTGATATGTTGAAAAATATTGCATTATACTTAAAATCATAACCAAATGGGTATTATAATTAAATTAGAGTAGAAATTAAGCATTAAAAGTTAAAACCCATGGTTCCCTATACAGTACCTTCAGATACTCCCCACCAAGTCGTATTCTTTCAGAAGGATCAGGCTTTCTAGACAGAATTGGAATGGCTTTATCTTGCAGATGACAACACCACTGCACATATGCTGGTGAATTCCTGCTCGCTTCCAGTGTCCTTTTAGCATTTGGTTTTCTTAACAACGTCTTCAATATCTCTTCCTCATCTTCATGTTCTGCATCTAAGTGTCCTTTTCAATTGAAAAAGGAAATATATTAACTGCAATGTCATCAGATAATAAATGCATGTTGATGGTTTAATATACATGTATTATTTATAAGGTTAATTAAGTCATATTTTTTTCTATCGCTTAATTTGTTAAATTTTTATTAAAAGTTGTAGCAGTTATAGAAACTTTGGAGAAAAAGATCCACATATAATATCAGTAGTTGGCATCTTTGTTTTGTGGCAAAGATGGCTAAAATTCTTCAAATATGCTAGCCATGGCTCCTGTCATATATTCCAATCCCTAGTGATGAGGACAAATGCATGCATGAATAAATGAATCTGACCAAAGACTATATATATAATGAGATGACATAATGTAATGCGAATGAGGTGGTTTTCTTGAAACCTCAATCAACTAATAATTTTTATCGATCAAAGATTATTAAAAAATGGTTTCTATATGATAATTCTTTCAGTATAAGCTAGAACAAATTGGAAAATTTTAAGATACTTAATACAGTATTACCAAAAGGACATCTATATATCATATCATAGTGTTTTGTTAACCTCTAAAAATTGAAGTTTTACAGTTCAAATTTCATTGAACTCAATTTTTTTATATACGCAATGTAAAATTTGTGATGTTGGGAATTTGTAGAAAAGTAAATTGGGAATTTTATGGGGCTTTCCCAATTGGGAAGGGTGATCTAGCTGTTTTTGACCAAAATCAAAGAGATTGAATATATAATTAACATGCCATGTATTCTACATCTTGCAAAAACTAAGTTCTGTCCTCTTAATACCTTTTTCCGCATCCAAGATTTTCTCAATTTCTTCCATTACATCCTCAATTCTTTTGTGAACTGGATCATTTTTAACATCCTGTAGAAGTTTAACTTTTTCTGTAAATAAAAAGCATACATTGTAGTAGCACCTATAAAGATTAAATTTATTTGTCTTTTCACAATTTTTTAAAAATTGATTATTGTTTTTAAGCAGCGTCCCCTTATAAGAAAATGAGTTATATAATTGAGAAAATAATAATGATCGTGACTAGCCTAAACAATTCAGCAGCATGTTACACCTTAATCTGAAAGTATATATATATATGCATTTATACTTGCAGGTTCACAGCTTTTGTGCTTTGAAATAATTTTTCATATAAAAGTCATTTAAAATATATTGTGTAATACCTACCAATATCAATTTGATCTCTGTTTAACTGTGGGTCATCTTTGTATTTGACGACAGTTGACAGCAGATGGACATCTAAGTTGGCCATGACCTTGAGGATGTGCTCTTTTGCTTTGCTTGGAGTGTTGGCCTTGTTGGTACCAAGTGTTGCTGTCAGACCCACAATCTAAGAATAAACAATGGAGTTCATTTTGTGTGTGTTTGTAACATACAGAACCCGGCCATCATGCTGTTAAATAATACAAGTATGAAGTTCAACTTAAACAAAACATCATTAAGATGATGGCCATTACTCACAGGACCCAACTTTAATAAACAAATGGTGTCTGGACCTTGACCTTTGGTCTAGAAAAAAACTTGGTTCAAGGTCACTTAACACGTCCCTTAATTTACCATCTGCAAGCACTCCTTATGTGTAATATGAGCGAGATAAAGCCAAGGGGAAGGTAAATATTGTCAAATACAGACTGATTACTATATATGATGCCTTGATAGCAAGGCCGTATCAATCAAATATACATGCATAAAATTGGCTCCAAAATTTATTTAGTTCACGGATGAGGAAAACTGCACTTAAGCTTGTGACTTTAGCAAAAGTTTTAAGAGTGCAAATTTTGAGTGCATTCTTAAATGTAATACATGTAATGGTACAATTATCCCGGCCCCTTTTCTATTTGTTTACCTGAGGCAATTTTGTCTTTCCATCACTTTTCATCAAGTGATATTTCAGCATGATTTGCTTGTAGGTGTGACCCTTGCAGGCATGGTGACATTCATCAAATATCATCAGCGAAAACTTGGACAAAATGAGTTCATCCTTCTCCGGATGGATAGCATTTTCCAAGATGGCTGGTGTAAGAAGGAAAACTTGGTACTCAGCTCCCACGAACATGTGGAGTTGTTCACTTCTTTCACTTTCACCAGTTATTTTCAGGGTTTTTTCCTAGGAGCAATTAATGAAAGAGAGAGAGCTTAAGGTTTTATTGTAAAATCATTATCAGTCAGTTTTGTTTTATCCTACTACATATTCAAATAAAATATATATATGGTCTAAAGATAAAATACTGCATGGTACATGTATATGAAAATTGTTGAAATGTACATCAATGAAGTCAATTCATGAAAGTCATGTTTCTATATATGTTTAAGTAATATTTTTAAATTTACTTTATCTATTCTGATTATAAGATCACTGGACATGACTTCGCAGTGAAAATTATTCTTTATAGGATCATTATAGGATCTTACATATCCCACTAAGGAACAAATCATACTGTAAACCAACTTTTATTCGCAACGACTTTATTTTGCGATTTAAATGAACTGGTTTGCGATGACAAAATTTCGTGACAAAGCCTTATCAATACTAGTGTTGTTTATGAAAACTACTGGACAGGACTGGTTCGTGGCGTGAAATATTCAAAACCACAAGGCTCTCGTGAACCTCGTCAAAATCTTCACTCAAGAATAAAAGTTGGTTAACAGTAAATAATATTGTATCCATGGACAAATGGACAGAGGGACAGGACAGACATAACATTAACATCATATGCCAAGATCACATATACAGGGTCAGGGTCATCAAAATACCTTGAAATTCCTAAATAACTGACATGATGACTCACCACTAAATGAGGCAACAGACGTCTCAGGACCATGTAATGCTGGTTAACCAGTGGAACTGTGGGGGCCATTACTACTACCTTACCTGTAATCAATACACATGTAATTGTCATCATTATCATCATCATCATCATCATCATCTTCATCAATAGCATGAATAGAAATATACAAATTTAATTATCATAAGCATGCAACCACCATAATTTCTTCAGTATCATACTGTTTCCTTATTTCTTATATCATTTTGTGATGAGCATATATATACCTGAAGTCTGAGATTTGACCTCAAATTTATGCACATTTCTTTAAAGTACCGGGGTAGTTGAGTTGTGAATTGAGTTGAATGAATTGAAAATTTTGGTGACAGTGGATCGAGCCAGGTCTATAAAATTCAAGACCCATGCATGCAGCTTGTCCATCTGAATTTTTTGGACCGGGAACGATCAAGCTAGTCAGAGCTGCAGCTAACTGAAGATCTACCGTAGTTCTTGAATTCAAAATGAAGAAGTATAAAGATAGTGCAATGTCATATATGTACTTAAGTAACTGTAATCCCATTACCTTCAGGATGTTTCTTGATATGGTCATCAATGATGGCAAATGCCACACGGGTTTTCCCAGTACCTGTTCCTGAGCAGACAATGGTGTTCTTTCCTTGAATGGCGTTCTCTGCTAGCTCCTTTTGATAGTTGCGAAGTTGAAGACCTCTAAGCTTCACATTTTCTAAAAATAGAATGTACAGTAAACCTTGTTCATTAAACTAATGAAGATTTAGCTAAATCTTGAATATACTAGTTTTTGGGAGGTATTTTTAAAATAAGCAAGATTTTAACAAATCCTTGTCAAATACGTTTGTGGGGCAGTTTTGAATAAGCAATCAAAAAAGTGAGCACGGGTCAAATCATTCACCTAATTATAAGTGTAACGGGATGGGAGAAATAATGACGGACCAGACCGGGTTTCGAACCCGGGCCCCCTGAATCTCTAGTCAGGTGCTCTACCAACTGAGCTATCTGGCGCCGGTATTCGAACCGGTCTGACCGTCACATTCCTTCCCCCTTAAATGATCTTCGTCCCTGAAGATCACCCCCAGACTCTTCCCCTGGCAGGAGTTCACCTGTCAGTTCCAGGGGTTAGTCACGACACCAAATGTAACGGGATGGGAGAAATAATGACGGACCAGACCGGGATTCGAACCCGGGCCCCCTGAATCTCTAGTCAGGTGCTCTACCAACTGAGCTATCTGGCGCCGGTATTCGAACCGGTCTGACCGTCACATTCCTCCCCCCTTAAATGATCTTCGTCCCCGAAGATCACCCCAGGCTCTTCCCCTGACAAGAGTTCACCTGTCAGTTCCAGGGGTTGGTCACGGCACCAAATGTAACGGGATGGGAGAAATAATGACGGACCAGACCGGGTTTCGAACCCGGGCCCCCTGAATCTCTAGTCAGGTGCTCTACCAACTGAGCTATCTGGCGCCGGTATTCGAACCGGTCTGACCGTCACATAAGCAATGATGCTAAACTGTACTTATATCTAAATACAGGTAGCAAAATATTTCCTACGTATTTCAACAATAATGATAACTGCGGTACTGCTCTCCTGCAGGACAAATTGATATACTTTGCCGAAGTTTTAGTAGGTAAATAATCAAATTACGTAAATGAAACAATATTTCACCAAACTAAGTCATTTTGCCCTGCAAAAGATTAGTACCGCAATTACCGTGAAGGGGTCTATAGTATGATCTATCATTTTCAACATTCTCTCTAAAAATTAATTTATTATCATCCAACTGTAAAACACTATTTCATGATAGAAAATATTGGTTAAATAATGAAAAAAAAACCCACTTTATAATAGAAAATAAATTTTTGGGGCTTGATTAATACATCCATAAAAAATGAGAATGAAAAAAAAATCAATGCTGAATAGAAGTTCAATTGAATGTTTGAAGTATATATATTAATTAAATCAAGATGATTTGAACAAGCTTGATATGTGTGCAAACTTAATGTGTGTGCATGCATGGATCTAAGGGGGTGGGGTGGGATTGGCCAAGGGATTTGGACCTCCTACTGGACCGAACAAAAATCGCCCCCCCCCCCCCCCCCCCAACGAGAAATATTTTACTGCGCAAGTTTTGATCGGGATCATATTAAAGGCAACCCCTGACACAGTAGTATACATGTACATTACCTTTGTTATCACCAGGTTCATCTTCACTATCAGATAGAGCCATTCGCTCCATATCAGAGGAAATTTCGGCATCGGTTTCGTCAGAATTTCCATCATCATTTAGTAAACGATTCTCCTCGAGTTCCTCTATAGAACTCTCAGAAACTGTTTCCTCTACTTTCCTTTTAAGATTCTTCCCTTCATTCACGTCAGTTTCCATTTCGTCTACATCTGCATCGGAGTCCTTTCTTTTCGAGTCTTTTCTGCACTCCATTTGTACTTAATTGAATTAACGTAGTATTGTAAGTTTCACGACTTTCTTCAAAATGAAGGTTCTTTGCGTTCTTAGTAACTGTCGCTTAAAAACGAAAGTTGAATTTACATTGTAACAAGAAAAACTTCCACTTGATTTTTCAAAAATTAAAATACACGAACACGGTTTTTTTTAAATCTATAAATATACATTTTAATTTACGATCGATCGTTTAATACTGAACGTGTTCTGTAAACATTGAGAGAACTTTAAAATAATCGATTTTGGAATTCCCATTTATAAATAATTAAGTTTGAAGTATAATATAATCAGCCCCAATATATTTAAATGCAGCACATTTGAACGATTTAAATAACTTAAGAATATAGTAGGCCTATTTTATATACTAAATTTAACTGCTCAAATCTAGAACCAACCCCCCCCCCCCCCCCCCCGGTAAAATTTAAATGTTTTATAAGAATTTTTATTGAGAATTAATTCGTCAAACCGTAACCATAAAATTTGACTTTTTTTTATTATATATTTTTAGAAAATCAATAAAAGGGCACAATTATGATTAAAATAATATTAACCGAAAAGTGCTGGAAACAGAAAAGCTTCAGTACTTAAAATGATAACTTAAGTAATTAAATATCATTTTGAGAGATAAACTATGATTACCAGTCGTCAGTCACAGCTAGATTGATATTGTAAAGTCTACAAGATTATCTTTTAAAAAGATTGGTGAGCTAGCGCTGTAGCCATCGTAAAACACAGAAGCAGATTTCTAAAACATTGGTTTATATTTCTGGTGTAGCCTACGCGAATTGTGCTGGAGTCGGGTCTCAATTTAGAATTGTGAATCGAGAGCGGACGTCACATCGGCAATGGCATAGCTCATTGCCTTAATCATTATGTAGTTACTGTAATTTCAATTTCGAGGTGAAAATTTTCAAGAACCATTGGTACTGTTTTGTAGCAATCGTATCTTCTCGGGCCTTTCCGGCAAGCTCGGAAAACATATCCGAAGTTGTTTTCCGAGCTTGAGGGAATTTAAGATAAAGTAAGCTATCTATTATAATATTGAACATAACGTATAAAACCTTTAGCTATAATTGTTACTTTTTGACTTTTACAATAAAACACAAAACTTCATGTGAATATGATAAAAAGAAATTCAAATGGTACAGTTTATCGAGAGTAGTAAAGTATTCCCAGAATCCCCCACTATGGAGTCGAGCATGCGTATCCCAGTGAAAAGGACTAACGTAGTTGCTAGCGCTCGAGAGCGCTAGCAATAAATAGTTTTTGTAAACACTTGAAGTACATTGTAAAAACTACTTCGACTTGCAAACTACATGTATAGTATTTCATTCTTGATCTCCCTCCTCTATCGATAGATTGATCGCTAATTAAAATTGCTAAAATGCTTAGTACTCTCTCTCTCTCTCTCTCTCTCTCTCTCTCTCGTTTCATTTCATTTTACAAGGAAAGGAAACAGAAACTAACAAATTATCTCTAAAATTGTCAAGGAAGGCGATTGCTTCTAATGTGCCTGGTGAGTGAAATTTAAAAATTCAAATGTTTAAAAAGTTCGCATACTTTAAATTGCTACTCATCATTACATTCATGTAAGGGAATCAAAATTTGTGTTTTATTTTTACAAATATCTTAAAATACATGTAAGTGTGCATATGAAACTGTACTTTGTTTCGAACGAACTGCAATCTGTGTTATCCTAAACCACAAAATAGCACGCCATTATCAAGTGACCTACCAGTATATTTCTGTATAATACTATGTGGGCACAAGCAAACACCCAAACATTACAAATCGTACATATTTTTGATGTTCTGTAAAAGCATTCCAAGAAAACACCCTGCACTGTTATAAAATATAATTTTGTGACCCTACAAATGACTCTTTTTATTTCTTGCACCAAAGCAATGTACAAACACAAATTTTCTGATTACCTTCTTAACCAAACGGCCTTGTATGTGTATACGTTCGTTTAGTTTTTTGATGTTCTTTTATTTACATATAAATACAGTATCTGTTGTATCGACATGTATAATTAGGGACTATGAGTAAAATGGATATTTACGTGAATTAAAGTTTGTAGGAAGAAGAAAGCAGGGGAAATGGGGAGGGGGGGGGGGGCTTTTGTTGATTTCAGGTTGTATAGTATCGTAATATATAAATATTGACAGCGCCATGTTTTGTGACTGTGGGGTACAGCTGGGAGCCCGGACGAAGTTCTGCCCTGAGTGTGGCCAGAAGTCAAAGATGGCCGACACATCAGTGTCCGCCACGGGCTGGTGCCCTAACACCGCCCTCCACGGGAGGAGGTCCCCGGAGACGTGCGGTGCCAGGATTGAGGTCACTCAGCGGTTCTGCGGCGACTGTGGCTGGGCGGTGGATCCAAAGATATTCCGGGGTGAATCCAAGATGTGCGACGGTGTTCTGGAAGAAGATAAACTTTGTGTGAATATCTTAACTTTTGGTGATAAGTTCTGTTCAGAATGCGGAAAAGCTGTCACCATTAAAGTTAACTAATTTTAAAAATTCAAAATCCGTGCAGAGAAACTTGTATAAAATGCAGAAAGACATGAAGACATGTACATGTACATGTAATACACAATGGCTAATGATCACGAGCTACATAGCATTTGTATATCATGCACCATGCACTTAAAATGTAGTGTAAATATATGCATTTATATTATAGATACCAATTGTCTATAATTGAATAAAAATTCAAATGTTTTAAAATGTTCTAGATTTTTCCAAGCATGTTCAGATAGTCATCTTGATGAAATATACAAGGGTTATTCAGAAATTATTGAGACATTACAAATATTTCCCTTTCTTAGTGACGGATTTTGATGAAATTTGGCATAAACATGAAAGAAACCCAAACAAATAACTGAGCAAAGTAATGTTAAAAAAATATTTGATATTTTTTCACGGTGTTGGGGTACCCGGCGCCGACTAAAAACTTAAGCAGCTATAATTCCTAAGTGTCGGTAGACCAACAATTGATAATAAATTGAGGAAATGAGATTAAGAAATCTATATATTATAATTAATAAGATTGACATTATATTGTGGAATAAACATAAATGTCTCGAAGGATAAGCTATATTTATACTAGGGTCGAAAACGTGAAGAGGGTTCAGCTAGCCTAGCCCTCTGTCACGTTTTCTTAACCCGCCTAAATATTGCTTAATTCATATATTTCAAGACAGTATCCATGTATTTTATATTAATGACCCTTAATATATGATGTTATATATTTATTCATTACTAAATATGTCTGAATGTTTTCTCACTCGGATTATGATTATATATCAGGATATAAATAATCAGGGACGTATATACTTAGTTAGTATATACGTCCCTGATACAGTATAACTCTTATTATGATTTTTTTCCATATATATAGTTAATTTGGTGTAAGTTAAAACGCGTAGGGAAATTGGTCGATACGAAAAGCTTTTGATAAAAATATGCGGAATAACTAAAAAAAAAATTAGGACAAATTTTAATACTTTAAAAACATATTTGTGTTTTTTACTTCGATGTGAACACTATTGTCTAAACGAAGTTCTGTTTGAAAATGTGTCATTTCAACCCTGAAATATATTTCCGGGAAGGGAGCATAGAAGATATCATAGACTCTCCCCCCCCCCCCCCCCCGCCCAATCCTTCCCGCGCTGTTCTACTTGGTACTTCTCGGATGTCTTGCTTACGCGAACTACATACACGAGGAGTTCCGACCGCCTGCACTGAAATCAAAACGAAAGTAACGATTACAGGGAAAAGTCATGTGCATAATTGTATCGCATCATAATTTTAGTTTGTCATTGTGTGAGACAAACATGAACTAGGACGGTAAGTGTTATAGTTTACCAGACTGTATTAGTAGAGGTCCAATACTTTTCTAGATAATTAACTGTTTTTGACAGAAACAAGAGAAAGACGGAATGTTTTGTTGAAGTCCCTTCGGCCTTGTCAGTTGTCATAGATTCTTTTGAATTTAAACATAAAAGGGTTATTTGCGACTTTCGTTTTTTTGTTTTGTTTATTTTATCTGTGACGTGCACATATGCATGTTGTAGGCAACCGCAAGTAGTTTCTTTTTGAGTTATTGGAATCGATAACATGACCTCACTTTATATTAGATATTTGTTATCTGTAAGTTTCCAAAAACTAGAATGGAAAAAATGATATCAGTTGGTCATTGCTAAAACGAAAGAAGGATTTTACCTTTAAGACGTATATCTGTGTAATTAAGATATCTCGCTGCAGCCTGAATATGATTACATCGTAGTTTGCAGGTATATTGTATACATATGTAATTGTGGTTTACTAAACTGAGCCATTTGTATCAGTTGACAGTGTTTTTGCATCATTTATCTTCATTTGTCTGGGATTTTTTTTTAATGTTTCTTGAAATCTTTTGTTCAATATACTAGTATTTATGAGGTTAAGGTTTAAGAGGTATGTTTTATTAATTTCAAGAGCTTGTAACATGTGTAATCAATTGGGAAATTTATGCCATACATGTTAACTCTACCGATTTACGCGGAAGTCTACCGCTTTTTAGCTCTGTCTCCCGCCTACCGCTTTTATTTTAAAATCTACCGCTTTTCTTCAAAATACGTTCCTTGTTTTGATAGATAGCCATTTTGGAAGTTTTCAAGCATGTGTTTTACATTGAACGATGAAAGAAGCCACTTCCCGTGATTACATTAGTTACAAGACATGTCGATATTATCCTCGCAATGGAAAAAGAAGCTTTGCAATTCCACACGTGGCTTTAACGAGGATTGAATATATCTTTTAACTTGGCCATAACAGTAAACTTGACTTGCAATTTATTGAATGCTGCATTTGTAATAAATAAGCATGTAAACATCATTTTGATATTGAAAAAGAACATATGAATTCCTACTAGTTCTTAATTCTCTTATATGATCAATTTTGGCAACTTAACCTATTTTTCTGAACAAAGGTAATTGTTAAGGGCTCTGCACTCAAATATTTTCCCTTAAAAATAGCTTACCGGTAATTATTGTAATGGTAAATGCATACGAACATTTTAATTGCTAGTGTTAATATTACTAAATTTCAAAAGTCTTTTATATTTTAGTTGATATCGTTAATTACTAATCAGAAACCCTTACTACATATGTAGTACATAAAAATCTGTGCTTTGAAATATACGCGAAAAAGGCCGCGCGCGATGCTACCGCTTTTCGGTTTAAAATCTACCTATTTTTCATCACTGTCTAGGTTAACATGTATGTTTATGCACTTTTTGCTATTATATTGGCAGTCCAGGAGATTAAAGCAGGTAGAGTCTATGGATATGATCTCCAATTACCAGAAAGTAAAACTAATAAAGGCTATTCTATTTTGTTAAATATTTCTATGGATTTTTTAATACCGGCCGGTAATCAAAATTATTTTACAATTTTTCCATTTCACAGGATTGAAAAAAATGAGGCCAGCAAATATAAGTAAATTTATAATGTCTGCATGAATTAAGTATGTTTGATTTCAAAGAGCAAGCACTTAAACAATAAAGATCTGAATTTATTAGATAACATTTGTAGGCCCAATGACATTAATATGTAAACAGTGTGACCGTTGGGCCAAGCGCAGATTTTATGGTTTCACTTTGAATTTGCCTGTCTATCCAAATCATAAGCCAAAGTTAAACTAAACGTTGCATGTCTCAGTCTTCATGTTAGTCATTTTTCATACGTAAAAACGTAAAAGTTGTGCCTTTGGAAATAGCCAAAGAAAACTAGTAGTACGTGATTCGGAGAATTTTTAAATTCATCTTTCAATGTTTACCTATTTCATAAGTTGATAAATTTCTATTTAAACTTTATTTGGTGTCGAATTGGTTGGTTCCTTGATGTTAATGTTTTTGTTCTCCATCTAATAATTTAATAAGACAATATATGTGAAACTAGTCGCATTGTTAAAACTTATTTGGTTTGCATATAGTCAATCATTTTCTTAAAATTCACAGTCATGTACTTTGACAGTTTTTAATAAAGTTAATGGACAGTTAATTTAACATAGAAAAGCGCCCCTCATTTAATGAATGAGTTAACTTTGTCGAACATAATGGCGACCAATATGGCGGCACCCATGACCTGGAAGAAAATTTTTCAACCCCTACTACCCCTGATTCAACTTAATTTGTTGATTGATTTTCGTTTATATATAATTTATATATATGTGTTACCATTATTGTCCATTAAGCCTCGCTTTGTAAATTGTCACAACACTTTCCAACGTGATCATCCAATATATTGTCCTCTATGATGTTTTAGAAAATTTAGTTCAAATCAGAACTTTGTATCCCTTTTGATTTTAAAAGTACAATAAAAATTATTGATAAGTGGCCAATCCAGTATCTAACTTTTGTGTGTCCATCTGTCATCCACTTGTTACATGTAGTATCTGTAGTGAAATTTATTCACAAATTTTCTATGTTTTGTAGGAAAAATAATCCAGAATGCTTTGTGATTGTGGATCCACACTGCAAGCAGATGTGAAATTCTGTTCACAATGTGGAAAGAAGGTGTTGGCGCCAGCAAGTCAGGACATCCAGACTATTCCTTGTCCCAACACAGTGGAAGATGGCAGAAGAACTCCAGCATGTGGTACCATGATCGATAGCTCCAACAGGTTTTGCCATGAGTGTGCCTGGCGGATATCCTCAAAAGCCTTTCTGCCAGGGGCTGCCATGTGTGATGGAGAGAAATCCAATGGAGAACTATGTGACAACATAGTAACACCAAGCATCAAGTTCTGTTCAGAGTGTGGGAAGCCTCCAAAAGGTCAGCCTTCTCAGACAAAGACCTCTGCATCTGCAGGTATAGTGAAAATTTTGTCTCTTATTGACATTCAAAGTTATTTTTCATCAATATCTTAAATTTAAAAATCTTTTTTTTAGAATTTGTGCATTACATTATATGTATTTCAAACGAATTTTTATATCTGTACTATATAATGATTACCTTTTGACAATGCATGTGCAGAAATTAAACTGAGTTATATGAGAAATTTTTCAGGATGATATGGTTACATGAACTTTCTCTGTCAACTTCATCAGATGCATCTATAACAGCTACTGATATTTTATACAATATAAAGTCACTTGCGAATATTTGAAAAGTAAATCAAGTCAAATTTTAATCACATTTTTTTTCACATTCACAGCTGTTGTTGAGAAAACTTTTTCAACAAAACCAGAAAAAGATTTGATAGGTGGAACTATAAACCAAGATGTTCAAGAGAACAAAACATCAGATGATCATACAAGTGAAGACATGGAATTTGAAATTGTGTCAGTTAGCTCAACTGAGGAGGAAACACCAGTGAAGAGGAGGCACAGCTATGATGAAGCAATAAATCTAGAGAACAGTTCAGATTTCTGCAATGGACAGTTAGCTAACATTGCCAAAGAACTGGATTCTTCTACAAGTATTCAGGATTCAAAACCGCAACAACAAGGAGATTTTCAAGAGAAGGGAATTCTGGGTTCCATGGAAATTGTAGACTTTCCATCTGGTGAATCAATGGAGCATGTACATCTTGAAGGTGATGGAGAAGTGGGAGAAAGTGGAAATACAACAAAAGAGAAAACTGACAATCTGGAGAAATTACAAGAGAGTGGAATGGACACTACTAATGGTAACACTGGAACAGGAAGTGTAGAATCTAATCCAAAAATGGACATATCACAAGGGGGTGAAATCAGTATTACTCATGAAACTGGTAGTGCCTTAAGTGAAACAAGTAATATGGGCACACTCTCTGCTGAGAATGTAGAGAAACCACAAGCCACTCCAAGCCAGAATGAAGGAGCAGAAGATGAAGTGCGAGATAGTGGAACACTCTCCACAGAGAACACATTGTACGAGTCTTCTTGGAGTCAAGAGGGTGGACAAGAGCAGCTGGTGATCGATGCCCTAAAGACACTTGATGTTAGAAAAAGGAAATCTCCTAACAGAGACATTCCAGAGGCTGGAAAAAAACCTCACCTGTCAGAAACCCAATCAGATTGGGATGACAATGGGAATAAGCAGGATCATAGTGAAGAGGGAACTGGGGAAAAGGAAGATAAAAACATGGATGATAGTGGTGATGATGATGACGATGATGATGACAATGATGATAATGATGATGATAGTGGTGATGACCATCGAGATGACAAGAAAGATGAACAAGAAAATGGAAATAATGATGAAGAAAATGAAGGTACAGATAAAAGTGGTAAAAAGAAAAACAAAAAGCATTCAGCACAGAAAAAGAAAAAAAAGTTAGAATATCAGAGGAAAAAAGGTCAGTTGGTACCTAAACCTTCTGATAGCAAAAAGGAGGAAATAAAAACAGGTTCTTCGAAAAAACCAGAGAGAGAAATAGCTGCTGTACAAAAATCATCATCTGATGTTTCAAAAACAGCAGATAAGATGGGAAAAACAGAGAAAAATGAACAGTTAAAATCACAGACACCTAAAACTGATGAAAAAATGAATGCAGATGAATCAAAAAAAGAAAATATTGGGTCTACATCAGCAGCAACAGGGAATGCAGCAAATAACACAAGCTCTGGTCAAACAGGACGAGTTCAGATCCCAGTAATATTTATGGAAGGAAATAAAACAAATGTTCCGGGAATATCAAACAAGGTAATTTAATTAATAATAAAAATTTGCAATTCATGCACAATTTTTACAGAAAGTTTAGTTATAGATCTATTATTATTTACCCTTAAATTTTCCTATCTTGATATTGTGAATATTACAGAATGTGATCGGATTTTATGGATCACCACACTGTGGGTTTCCAATACCACACCATCATTTTCAGAAACTGATGACATCATCTAAGCTAGCACACATTAAATTATGTGTGTATTTTAGCAAGTTTTAAAAGAGTTCTTTTGGTAAAATGGTCCTTAACCCCACTCTTCAATATACATAAATTCTTGCTGCTCCTTTTATATTCATGTATTTTGAAAAAATTTCATTCCAAATCCCCAATATCCAAAAAGTTGTAAAAGGCTAAGCAGGATCCAAATCATGATCGAATAACAGATTTTGTAGTTGATCAAGTTTTAAACTCTTAATTTTTTTTTTCTAAAATTATTAGGCCAGAAATGCTCCAATTTGTGTGGAAGCATCCTCAGGTAGTGTAGATTCAAATATGTGACAATCATGGCCCCCGGGGTTAGGGCGGGCCACAACAGGGGATGAATTTTTCATGGAAATATATAGAGAACATCTTTAAAAATTTTCTTCATATAACCATTAGGCCAGAAAAGCTCAATTTTGTATGGAAGCATCCTCAGGTAGTGTAGATTCAAGTTGGATCAAATCATGATCCCTGGGGTATGGTGGGGCCACAATTGGGGTGGGGTATGTGTTAAATTTTTACATGGAAAGATATAAAGAAAATTTTTTAAAATTTTTCTGAAAAGCATTCAGCCAAAAAAGCTGAAACTTGTGTGAAAGCACAGTTTGTGCAGATTGACGTTTGATCATGATTCCCTTGAGAAAAGTTGTGCCACAAAGGGGGGTGGGGGAGAATTTTAAATAGGAATAGATAAAACCTTAAAAAACAAAATTGGTTTAGTAATATGTGAATTAAAATCGGCAGATTTTTAAAAAAAATTTGTGTTAGATCTAATGTACTGAATTGTCAAGATATTTTGTATTTGATTCTATTATGCTCATTTAATAAAAAATTATGGCTATTGTTGCTCAGGTGAGTGACGTGGCCCCTGGGCCTCTTGTTTAAAATTTGATCTTGGTCAGCTTGTATATCCATTATTCATCTAGGGCAAAATTGCAATAACTTTGTAAAATGCATGGATACCATCAATTATTTTCTTTTATTTTATTAAAAAAGTTTGAAGGTCGAGTAATATTTTTATGATGAAAAAATGCTTAGAGGCTGAGGATTGGAGAACCTAATCAACAATTTCTTAAAGGTGGCCTTGTAGGTTGTAGCTTATTATACCTTTCTCAGGTTTTTTTTTTTTCAGGATTCTTAATCATGTTAAAATGACCCATGACCATGTTGTGAATTGTCTTGTTTTTACATTTAAACAATAATTATCCAAATTCTCTTTCTAGAGTCAAAATGATTCCTCAGACTCAAATAAAGAGAATACCAATAAATCACAAAGCTATGCAGAGGCTGCTGGAAGTAGTCGGTAAGTTTAATGTATAAGACAATGTGTAATATAGAATCACATATGGTAAAAGTTGAAATAATGCTAATGATAATTTTAGAACCTAAAATGTCTTCATAATATTGATGTCATCAATACTTTAATTCTTGAGGGTGTTTTGGACAGAGATTTTGGTACATGTAAATTAATTGTTAAGTTTTTTTCACAGTGATTATTTTGATCCAAATGATCTCAATTTAGTAGTATTAGCTAGATCATAAAGTTATGGTAACCTTCACTTTTCCTGTCAATTTGCTTTTTTAGCAGAAATTGGCCTATTTTCAAGCAATTTTTTGTACGGAACCCATTTAGCGCATTCTTGAACAAAGTTTTACTGGTATCTTCCAAAGACTAACAGTAACTACTGGCAATAAAAGTTTGCTTGATCAAAGCTGTATTCTAAATTGTCATTTGGAAAAAATATATGAAAAAGGATTAACTTTAATAGTGTATGTCTCTTCTGATATCATGTAGTTTCATCAGTGAGTGCAAAAAAATAAAAACTGATAAATAGGGGAAAAATATACCGGTATCTTATATCACCCCATCTAAAAAATAACATGACAGTGATATTAATGTATCTGAAACACTTTAAAAAAAGGCCATGAATTGGGGAAAGGGGGGGGGGCAGATTTGACACATATCACAATCATATATATCTTTGTTTTAATTAATGATATATTCATTGGTGTATAGATAAAATTACTTTAATCAATTAATTTAATGAATTTTATTCACCAAGAGTGACAGTATTTTGAAATTTGATACACAAAGTATATATATTACTGATACCGGTATATGTTTTTTGTTCCTTGAACTCGCTGCAACTCTTAAAATATAGAGATATTTGGATCTGTGATTAGATCACTTCAATCCAGCTGCTGAAATCCATATAAAGATGAAAAACCCGGAAGAAGCTGAGAGTATTATTGTTGAAATTTGCAAAGCTGTTGCACTTCTTTTTAAACTATTGCAGACCAGTGACAAGGAGCATGACAAAGACAGTTGAAGTCCATTTCCATGTTCTGGTATCAAAGCAACTTGTGAGAAATCCAAATCAAGATTTTGTTTATATCACCTTTCAAAACACCTTTCTTGGTAAATGGACTGAGTATCATGGTCATAAACTGCATCCAAAAGAGTAAGTGTTTATTTAAACTTCTATTATTCCAATGTAAACTTATATAAATTAACCCCATATATTTATTGAGGCTCAGAGCACAATTGTTAGGACTAATACAGTAGAATACAAGCCTAAGAATTACTTTTGACTGCTTTTATTTATCAAGATTTAGAACCATATCTTTATTGTCTATTCTAAGTCAATTCCAAACACTGTTAATATTGCAAATGAGATAGAAACTAAGATCTAGAGGTTTCACTGAAAAAAAGTCAACCTATTTATTATAATATTTTTGGGTAGGAAAATTTATATCTAATTATATGCTGTTTAACGAATATCTTTGCAAGTGTTTATTTTCTCAATATTTTGTGGAAGAAAAAATTCTCACGGATAAAATTAAAAATAAAATTCAATTTATAATTTAAAAAATAGTATTCTCCTTAAAGGACATATCGCATGTTTCTAAAGTATTGGACATTTTACATTTTTTGGCCTCCTTGTGTACCAAAAAATTACTTCTAACTGTTTGATAACGGTAGAAAAGCGGTAATTAGCCATAACATCAATTTAAATTATAGCCCGATCGTTTAAAAACTCGTTAATTAGATAGCGTGTCACGTGGTACAGTGACGTCACATGCGACCTTCTTCGAACAGCTGATTGTAAACAAATTGTAGGATTAGCATTATCTTTGACATTTATTCACCATGTACAGTAGTTGGCCATAAGTATGTTCCCAAAATGGCCGCCATAACATTTTTTTTCTGTAAGGTACATTTTAAAAGGAAATAAAGCATATTTTTCTTTGATGGCCAGATTTAAAAAACGTGTCCTATGATTCTCCGACTTTTTTTCTTCTTTTGCCGAGTTTATTTTTGGAGTTATTCCCCTTTGGTAAACATTTATCGTCTGCACAACAACATGGCGACGAACGACAAAAAACGTATGGGAAGACAGAAACAAGTCGTAATACAGATGTCAGATTTGGGATTTATACATAAATAAAACTGGAAGGATCAACGGAATATACAGCCGAAACTGTTATGTAAAGTTTAAAAATACGGAAGACCGGAATAATGGTAAAATCGTAATTCGATCTGAAAGTTTTAAGATTAGGTAACCACGAGATGACTGAATCCCATTTCAAAGTCCTCAGAACCAACCAAAAACATGCTTTCAAAAATCAAACAGATTGATTTACAGCAAGACCAAAGTATAATGTGATGAATAAAACTGTAAGTAGACTGCTTCTCATCAGTAATTGTTCGTCACTTCACAAATCGCCAATAGTTTGTTAGAAAAAGATAACCAGACTTTTAGTCCCAATTAAACGGAGCAGAATGACAGCATCAACACATACTTTGGCTTACATACTGTTCAGACATTAATATCATTGAAATTATGTGAAAAATGCTAATAATATGGTTACAAAGGTCAAAAAACGAAATCCGAATTTTCCGTGACCTAGAAAAAGTTGTAGTGGTTGACATTTCGAGTAGTCTCACTTTATATTGATTGCGAGCCTTTACATCGTAAAACGAGGAAAATTGCAAGAATATTTCATATCCTAGGATAAAATACAAGTAATATATATGTTTGCCTAGTCATTTTTTCTTTGTTGTTAGAAGTTAAGTTAGTCAAAAAAACTTCAGGCGATGACAAGATCTACGTTAACGTCGACCATTTTGGGAACATACTTATGGCCAACTACTGTACGTTGTTTATTTTACATGCTGACTAAATTAAAAGAATCTTATTATTCAGTCGTACATGATTGAGCCACCAGTACTGATAAAAAACGATGATATAGCCAAAGAAGCGACGATGAAGTCGGCAATAACGATCAAATTGATCGACATGTAAACATTGTAAACACAACTTAGTAAGGATTTTAGCTCAAATAAATTGGTTAAAGGTGTTTTTTATATTAAAATATACAATAGTCATGCTTTTTGGCGTTCCTAACGACTCAGAATGTACATTATTGTAAAACTGTGGTGCACAAGAAGTGTTTTCTTCGGCAGTAACTGGTCACAACTTTCTAAGGTTGTTTACTTCATATTACACTGTATAAATATATACATTGTATATTATAAAAGCAGGCAAGAACGTTTTCCTTTATTATTATTTTTTCTGCAAGATCCAATCTCCGTATTTTTAATCCATTTACGTATAAATATATATCAACAAACTGTCTATTTCTCGCGTAAACATTCAATATCGACAACTCGATCCTTGACTTCTCCCACAGAAAAATAAAACTCACAGAAATCTTACCACCTGTACTTCAATTACGATTTCTTCAGCGGTGAGCTATGAATGAAGAAATCATTTATTCAAAACCAATGCATACATGAACGTAAAGTTTAACAATAACAATAAGAAAAAAGCTAATGAAGTGAGGCGGTATCCAAAATGGCGTCGTCTCTTGTTATATTTTTTCTCCTATGAACTTGCGTTTTGTACACAGGTCCCATGGTGCATAAACTTCTATTTTTTTTTCTTTGAAAAATAAATACGATTTATTAATGACACTATATGTATTGAATGTTTATTTATATATCCTCTCGTCGACAGATAAACCCCTATTTGTGGCAAGATTTCCGCATACTTTCGTAAGAGAAACTTACAAAAAACAACAGTCCAAATCCCCATTTTT